>NW_022103915.1:16639173-16640847 GCF_000313985.2 Echinops telfairi | reverse complement strand
TTGATGTATGTATGGATTTTGATGAGTTCTATGAGCTCCTAATAAAAATGATTTCAAAAGAAGAAAAGCATAAAGTGGCATAGTGGTAGAAGAAGCAGACGACTGTTGCCCCACAGTAGCACTCTGGTTGTCAGACTTTGGTTCAATTGGATGTTCAGAGGATGCCCAAAAAATGGTGGCCAGCAATTACCAAACATTTACAACTTTAATGTTCTCGTTGCTTTTCTAAGACATATTTCAGTCTGGTAGTCATGGTTCTGTCTTTGTAAATGAGTGTTATTGAAATTTTGGCTTATCCCCACCCTCATTGTTCCTGTAAACAGTGTGCAGTCACTTAAACTTTTAACCTGTACAAGTCAACAATACATATATTGTGTTATGACAAGCTGGCCTATACATCTATAATTTCCTTTTATCAACAGTGTTTTAAGTTCTGTACCATTGGTTAAATTAATGATACAACCAATAGAATTACCTTATGCCTCATGGGGTGATATAGAATGTTCTCTAATATAAAATGATAATGATGTCTCTGACTTGAATCAAAGATATATATACATATATATGTATATATATGTATATGTGTATATATATATGTATATATATATATATATGCCAGAGATGACTGGATTGGGAGCTAATATTTAATTGTCCAAATATAAAAACAATTAGTTCTTATGACATTTCCCTACTCAATACACACTCTTCTGAAGAGATCACTAAATATACATGGGTGTTAGAGCAAAGCATGGTGAAGAAACCAGATGGTGGCTGGTTATCAGATATAATAGCTTCTGGGGTCTGAAAATTATGTCTTAAAAACAAGCAGCAATCTAAATGAGGTGTAAACTAGGTTCATAAGCCAGAAGCACACTAGCCTGTGTTGTCCAAGGATTGTAAATAATAAAATCTAAGTCTAGAGAAAACAATGAGCTTAGAGCTTAAGTTCTGAGCATGCAGTTTTCAGAAGGATGGATGGGTATTGAAGTTCAATGTAATCCTTTATTGTTTGTTCTCCCTTTTGACTCCTTTTAAACTTGCCCCATATTTCAATATTTTCTGCTTTCTTTAAGACTGAAGTTTTTGGTTTGCTTTGTCAATGTTGTTAGTTCTATTTGTTTGCCTCTTCTTTTTGTTTTGTGTGATTTTCTATATATAAATCAAATAGGTAATTTACCAGGTATATCCTGTCTGTTTACTAGGATATACCTGGTAAATTACCTATTTTTAGGATAGGTAAATATAAATAGTAACTGGATTAATAATTACCTAGGGGCATGTCAGGGGAAGTTGGGAGAAAATGGGGAGCTAACAATAAACCTGAGAAAGAAGAAAATATTCTGAAATTTACTGTGGTGATAATTGAGACAACTCTATTTAATATGATTAAACTATTAAATTGCATGATGTGTGAATTATATGCAAATAAAACTATTTTTAGATGATAAGAAAGAGTTTTAACTATGAATTAAAAATATTAAATAATATCTGACAAAACAAGAAAACTTATATTAAAATATTTCTATATTGCTCCTTTTTTTAAATCATTTTATTAGGGGCTCATACAACTCTGATCATGATCAATACATACATCAATTGTGTAAAGCACATTTGTACATTCATTGCCCTCATCATTCTCAAAACATTTGCTCTCCACCTAAAACCCTGGCATCA
>NW_022103915.1:16630589-16637307 GCF_000313985.2 Echinops telfairi | reverse complement strand
GTGCTCTGATCAGATATGTCCCTCTCCTGGAGCTGCGGATTCAGTGCCTTCCTTTGAAATAAATTCTTCTGGGAGAGGGGCAGGTGCCAAGTAGTAGTTGGGATTGGGGCTGGCCCCTCAGACCTCACCACAAATGAAACTATTTTTAAAAGGGGGCAAACAAATGATAAAGTGCTAAATTTTAATCTGACTGCATCGCGTTAGTCTACTTTCTTATGCACTCTGTCTGATAGCAGGCTATTCACATCTCTGTTTAATGGTCTGAGACGGTTCAAGGAGACTTAATCCATAGGAAGACTCTCTACAAATGGTTTTTGAGTTTTCACTGTCCTCCACAGCCTTCTACAAACCAAGTGCTCGGAATTTAAACTGTAATTTAAAATTCTGGTCTTGGAATTTATTATTTACAACCCTTGGACCACACAGGCTGGTATGCTTCTTCCATGTGGACTTACATGATGCCTCCTCTAGATGGCTTCTTATTTTAAGATAAGTCTTTAAGAGCCAGACACCACATGATTTCTTCATCACACTTCACTATAGCACTTGTATCCTCAGGGATGTCTTCATGATGATGCGTATTAAATAGGAGTATGTCACAAGAACTAAGTTTTCTTAGATTGGGTCTTTAGATTAGATTCAAGCCCAAATCCATTCATATAGCTATGGTTTATATGTATCCCTGGTCTACTTTAGAGATCGCGATCATTCAAATGACATTTAAAGACACTGAATGGTATGCCATGAACTATGCTATATTAAGTTAAAAAGAGAATTGACTGTGTCTCTACCATGTAAACAGTTCTGTGAATGCTGCCAAGACACCATCAGCACCCTTGAGACCGCTCTCTTTTCCTTTCTTTCAGACCAGTCATTAAGCCAAAAGAAACACATAACCGGCATATTTGTTAACTAATGAGATCTGACTAATTTATTAAGCATGTATGTCATAATAATTTAGTATCCACTTGAAAAAATACTATACAAAAATGAAAAAGAGAATATAATATTTCTATACCATTCATTTTTACTAACAAGTTGTATCTGCCTGCTCGACCCAGCCCCCCTCAAGCATTGCGATCAATGCAGTGCTTTTCCCTCATTTCCTGTTCTTCTTCCTTTTTTTTGGCACCATGCCTGTCTTTCATCATAACAATCGCCCAAACCCAGCTTCATAAAATGTAGCATGTCATCTATCACTGGTGCAAATGCAAAATAACACAGCTGATGTGGAAAGCATTTTGGTAGTGCTTTAAAAAGTTGACCATAGTAAAACCACAATACAACCCAGCATTCCACTGCTAGGTATATGCCCAGGAGACATGAAAGCAAGGAAGCAAACACATGTAGATCACTGTCATTGCACGCTACTCATAGTAGTCCAAATGTGGAAACAACCTGAAATGACCATTAGCCGATGAATGGATAAACACAACATAGCAGGTACGTACAATGAAACATTACCAAATTGCAGGGAGAAATGAAGTCCTGCTCTCTGCTACAACGTGGAGGAACGTAGAAACAGAAGGCCGCAGGAAACCAGTCAATCAGAAGAGGAGAGGCACTGTGTGATATCACTTATGCGAGATATCTCGAATAGGCAAATGGATTGAGACTAAATTTTTCTCGTAGCTACCAAGGCCTGCAGGAGCCCTGATGGCACTGTCAGGTAGGCATTGGACTACTAACCACAAGGTTGACTGTTTCAACCCACCAACTGTTCCAAAGGAAAATGATGAGGCTATGTGCTCCCATAAAGATCTCCAGCTTTGGAAATGGCGTAAGGTTGGCTTTGAGGTCAAATCAACCTGATGAGATGGAGTCTGTGTTTTGAGACTAGCATGGGAGCAAGAGAGAAAGAGGCGAGTGTGGAAGGGTTATTGTTTTGGACACATTGAGTTTTTGTTTATGATGTTGGAAAATTTGGTCATGGATATTAACAATGTCATTAGGATCATAAAATTATACACCTAAAAAATAAAATATCTTGAATTGGTAAATATCATATATGTGTGTGTATATATATTCTTTTTTTTTCTAAAAAATGAACATAGCATGATCTCATATTAAAATTGTGAGTTACTTTGAGTTAATAGCTTGTACGGTGACCAACAGATATCAATTTTTGCTTTTCCCTTAAAACTATAAAGAGCAGCACCCCTATAAATTCACCGAGGTTTCCAAAGTATATCAGTGCAGAGCCTAGGAACCATGCCAATAGAGGCTATTATTTCTTTTCTCAAAGAATTTATAATCCATTAAGTATTAACACTTTCAATAAGCATCATAAAAGTCAAAACATGTTTCTTATAGAGGGTCCTGGGTAGAGTGGGAGAAAAATATGGAAAAAACTCAAAATCATAAGAATAACCAGGCTTGTGAGTCAGATCGATAGAGACTCATGAGACCCCCCCAAGACGATGGCCCTCAATGAGTCTTCAGCTTGGAAAATGAACATATTCCTATGGTTCAATTTTCAAACAACAGAGAGGTCTATACTAGGGTCTATACTAGGTCTGTAGTAGGTCAAACAATAGGGAGGTGCAAACTACTCCGAATTATCAACCAATTGAAATAAAGTGGGCAGAGTTTGTCGAAGGATAGTGTTTAGAGGCTCAAAGGTATGGGAAGGAAGAAGGGATGGAACCAGGATACAGAGAGGAAGTTATAGCATGAGGATTACAGTAATGACATAAAACAAAATGTGCATGGACCATTGAATGGAAAACTAATTTACTCTATAAACCTTAACCCATTTCACAACAAAATGCTTAAGAAGCAAAACTAATATTTATACATATCTGGTTTGTTTGCTTGTTTTAAAGAAAGAAGAATTTTAAGAATCTTGAAATTTGGGCTCTATTTTACGAGTAACGATAGAAACCAGGTGAATTGTGTTGTCAGAATTATAGAGCATTCTGAATATTTTAATGCAGGTAATGAATAAGATACTGGAAATAACAACAGCAATAATAATAGCATCTATCCACAATGCAGAGAGATCCTAACTCTTTCTAATAAAAGAAACACTGGGCTGCCTAATCCGATGCAGAATGCATTGTGGGAAGGGCCTGGAGAAGGAAAGAAGTATTTAAATTAAGGCTGGAAAATGGATTGGAGTCATTTCTAGGATACCCTCAATGCCAGTATAATGAAGTTGCTATACAGGTTGAAACCACCTAGATATATGTCTTAATGTTATGCGCTCAACTGACTGCTGGAACCACTCAGCCACTCCACCGGAGACAGAGCTATTAATCTGCTCAAGGAAGATGGCTGACTAGGCGATGATCTGAGGCAATTCTTCTCTCATCACTTGGTGTAACTATGAGTAAAAAATAAACTGGACAGCATTTAACAGCAACAACAACACACCATACATAGTGAAAATAGGTAGTGTTCTTGCTGTTATCTTTATGAAAGCAGATTACCAGGAATTTTCTCCTCAGGGAGCTACTAGTATGTTCAAACAGCTAATCTTTCAGTTAGCAGTCAAGTACTTAAGCATTGTACTTCCAGGGCACATACAGCCACAACTTTTTTTCCAGTGCAGAATTCATTTAATTTAACATAGATCTATCATATTAAGGAGTAAATTTATCAAACCATGTGAGCAAAATATCCAGAAGCTGTAGAGACACCCTTATTCTAGTTTTATTCATTTCCCAAATGATTCAAATTTCTCTAAATACAGCCCTCTATGTTTTGCCAAACCAAAGTTATTCTATAAGTTCTGGCATAAGCAAGCAGATTAATAAATGTACCCAGGCCTTTTAAAAGTACCTGTGTTACACTAGCAAAATTTATGAATTGACAGCTATTGACTGGTGTGGTTTAATTATGGATTTAAAATTATGATACTCACATAGCTAAACATTTACTTAGATTTATCAGAAACCCATGTGTTCTAGAAGCAATAACATATTGAGCAGAAAATTAAGATAGCACAGAGATTACAGTATATAATTGAAAATTACCTCTCCCCTAGTTATTATTATCAATTGGTCAACTAATTGCAACTAAGTAAAAAAAAAAAAGCATGACAAAAATATTTAAGTGTGCTTTATCTTATAATGAAGTTGTTGATGGCTTAAATTTTTCCAAAATATGCTGCTTAATATATGTCCTGGGCAACTCCAAAAATGTCCCAAAGGATATTAGGTATTAGAACAATCTTGAACTTCATTAATAAGAGCATAACTGTATGACACTATTAGGTAAGCTGGGCTGCAAACCAAAACGTTGGCTGTTCAGACCCAGCATCCACTACGTAGGAGAAAAATGTGACTTTCTGCCACAAACACCCAGAAATCCTATATAGGGTCATTTCAAAACATGATGTATTCAATACTAGTAAGTTGTGTGGTTTTCAGATGGATTATCATAGATCATTGTGCAACAATCCCATAGATTTCTCACTGACTATATCTCTTTAATCAATGGGGGAATCAAGGTTCAGAGAGTTTGTGATTGTTAAAGGTAAAAGATGCAATTATCTAATATAGAGCTTCTGACTCTAATTTTATGTTTCTAATAAACATCCTGCCATAGGTGGATGACAGAAGAGACTCTGAAACATTTCTCTAAAATGTAGACAGCTAAGGCACCTGAAAGAAATGACGAAGTCAAAGAGTTGAACAGAAAAGTTCCAATAGAAACTCAAGGAGACAAATGAAAATATTATATTCAAATGTGAAAAGACAGAACTAGAAAAACAAAAGGGAGGAACACTCTAAACATATCTTAAATGGAAACAACAAAAGAAAAATTCAAAGCTCGCGTTATAATATTAAATGTTTCTATGGGCAAAATATTGAATGATGCAGGAAATATCCAAAGAAGATGGAAAGAATATATAGAATCACTGTACCAAAAAGAACTAGTTGGCATTTAACCATTTCGTGAGGTAGCATATGAGACAGAACCAATGGTACTGAAGAGATAAGTCCAAGCTGCACAGAAAGCATTAACTAAAAACAAGGTTCTAGGAATTGATAGAATATCAATTAAAATGTTTCAACAAGCTGGCTAAGCAGTGGAAGCATTCATTCATCTATGTCAGGAAATTGGGAAGGCAGCTACTTGACCAACTAGTTAGAAGAGATTCATAATTGTACCCATTCCAAAGAAAAGTGATCCAACAGAATGCTCAAATTATAAAACAATATCATTAAGATAACATGCAAGTAAAATTTTGCTGAAGATCATCCAACAATGGCTGCAGCAGTACATTGACAGGAAGCTTCCAGAGTTCAGCCCAGATTCAGAAGAGGACATAGAACAAAGCTGCTGATGTCAGATGGATCTTGGCTCAAAGCAGAGAATACCAAAAAGATGTTTACTTGCGTTTGATCAACTATGCCAAGGCATTCAACTGTGTGAATCATTGAAAACTATGGGTAACCTTAAGAAAAATGAAAATTCCAGAACACTTCATTCTTCTCATTCAGAATTTGTATATGAATCAAGAGGCAGTTGTGTTAACAGAACAATGGAATACTGTATGATTTAAAATCAGGAAAGGTGTGCAGCAGATTGAATCTACTCACTGTAGTTGTTCAATCTGTGTGCTGAACAATTCATCAGAGAAGCTGATTACATAAATTAGAATGCGGCATCAGGATTGGAGGAAGTTTATTGACAACTTGAAATATGTAGACAACACAACCTTGCTTGCTGAAAATGAGGAGGACCTGAAGCATTTGTTCATGCAGATCAGGGATTGCAGCCCTCTGTATGTATTATAGCTCAATATAATGTAATTTTTTAATGTAATTAAAACAAGAATCCTCCCAATGATTACCTACCAATAGGTAACATCATAATAGTTGTAGAAAATATTGAAGTTCTCCATCAATGCAGCTGTCAATCAAGGAGTAGTAAAGGACATGATGTACTGAGTAAATGTGCGGCACAAGACTTCTTTCGAGTGTTAACAAGCACGGATGTTACTTTGAGGATTAGCTGTGCCTGACCCAAGCCACGGCCTTTTCAATTGCCTCCCCTGCACTTGAAAGTTGGGCATTAAATCGGGTAGAAGAAATATTGGTGCATTTAAACTACTGGGTTGGTGAAGAACATTGAAAGTACCATGGACTACCAAAAGAATAAGCACGTCTGTCTAGGAAGAAGTAAAGCTATAAATCTCCTTGGAGGCAAGGACAGAAGACTTAGGCTGAAGTACTTTGGACAAGTCCTCAGGAGAGACCAGTCACTGGAAACGGAATTCATGCTTAACAAAGCAGAGGGGCTGCGGAAAAAGGGGAAGCCCTCAATGAGACGGATTAACACAGTGGCTGACACAGTAGAGTCAACCACAGCATGCTTGGGAGGACGGCCTAGGATCGACAGTGTTTGGCTCTGTGGTACAGCTGGTGGCTGTGATTAGAAACCAACTTGAAGGCAAACAGTGACAAGTGAAACTGATTGCCAAGCATACGATGTGACCTGAGCTCTAATCTTTTTTTCTAAACAAGAGATATTCTACAAGGGGATACCCAAAAGAAACTGGGATTGTTGATTTTTTTTCTCGCCCTGAAACTGTTAGGTAGGCCAGCATAGGGCTGGGAGATGTCCATTAACACGTGCCCAGAGGACCAAGCTAGGGGAACAAAGGAGTGGCACAGCGCACATGCTCAGGGTTCCCACCAGTAGGCAAGGGTGGGCGTGAACTTGAATTGGATCACCTAGCCAGGTAAATTCAATTCAGCCAATGGGG
>NW_022103915.1:16620867-16630489 GCF_000313985.2 Echinops telfairi | reverse complement strand
TTTGGATGGCTGACAGTACTTCCCTCATTTTTTTCTTCACCTCTTCTACTTCATCAATTCACTGTCCTTTCATGTCCCTCTTCATTCGCAGAAACAAAAAGAAGTCTCATGGAGTGAGGTCAAGTGAGTCAGGTGCATGGGGCAAAAGAGGAATGCTGTTTTTTGCCAAAAACTGGCACACTGTGATGGCTGTGTGAGCAGGTACATTGCCGTGGTGGCAAAACTAGTCCCCTGTCTGCCCAAATCAGGCCTTTTGTTGTTGTTGTTGTTGTTGCACAGTGCTATACAATCTTTTCATAACCTTTAAATAAAAAGCTTGATGAACAGTCTGACCTGGTGGAACAAACGCCAAATGTACACATTTTCATGGAAGTTTCAGGAAGTTGACAGACAGCCAGAACAGGGTTTGTCATCAAAAAACATTTCACCTGCTTTGAAATGAGAAAAGCCTTCATACACTTGAGTTTCTCCTGTAGTGCTGTCCTTGCAAGCTGTGTTCAACATCGCAACAGTTTCTGCAGCATTTTCCGGAGCAGGAAACAAAAGTTCACAGCCACGTGCTGTTCTCTTAAATCCACCATCACACAAAATGAGGCTCGAGAGAAACTGTTTTCATGAAAAAAATTCACTGTGATCAGAGAGAACCTTCCCAGGCGACACTACTGGGTGCAGTAACACAAAGCGAGTTGCTGGATGCTCACCGAGAGGGAAAAATGAGTACTATGGAAGCATTCCTCCCAGCACATTTCCTAGTTTGGGGTGTACCCCCTCTTAGCTCATCAATGTATAATCTATGAGAAGTCCTAGTGTTACAATGGTTAAATGCTAAACCACCAACTGAGAAATTAGTTGCTTGAATCTGCTCAGTGGCCCTCAGGGAGAAAAGCCCTGGCATTCCATTCTGCTCTGTGAAGAACACAGCCTAGAAAACCCTGCGAGGCAGCTCTTCTTCACCACTTGGGGCCACTGTCACTAGAAGTCAAAAATCAACTCAACAGAAGCCACTTCCTTAGCTACATATATGTTGCTGCTATTATTAGCAGCCCTCAAGTCAGATACTATGTCCAAGAGGAGAGACCTGTTGTAATTCACAGAGTTTCCAGTGGCTGATTTTTACAAGGAGACCACCTGACCTTTCTTTCTTGCCTTCTTGATCTGGAAGTGTCACTGAAATCTGCCTCATCTCCACATCCACTGACAGAGGATGGTGGCTACGCTTGAGGTACATTGACTGGAATCTGAGCCTATAGTACAGTTGGATGCTGTTGCTAATTGCCATCAAGTCAAATCCACCTCCTGATGAACAATCTACCACTGAGCTACCATTGCCTTCTTTTGCTAGAAGAGAGCACCGAGGCTCATAACCGTCCCACACCCAGAAATTCAAATCAGTCTTGAAAGCTTTCTGACTTCAAAGATTGTGGTCTCTGATGTGCCTGGTTTCAGTGAATTCTCTCACTGCTACATGCACGCTATCATTTCAGTAAGCATTTTATATAAGGTGTGACTTTCCAAGTAGCTACACTGATAATTAAGTCCCCATAGACCTATACAGCTAATGGCAGACAAAAGGCCCCTGTTTCCATTTGTTCACCATTGGCCTATGTTTACTGTATTCCATCTTGGAAAAGAACTGCCAGCCATGGTTGGAGAAGCATTTCTTTTAACTGCTAAGGTTTGCACTTTCACTTTGCATAGCCATTAACATAAAGGAGGAGTCAGCTGAATTTTAGGAGCTGTCAGATAAGGGTTTTATAGCATTGACACAAAATCATTCCTCTAAATGTGAAGTCAAATTAGTCTTTGCCTTGCACAGACAGGTAAAAGATCAGAAGTGATTTGGGGTTATCAAGTGGCTTGTGAACAGGGCAAAAAAAAGGGTGTGAGAGAAAGTGAAATAATAAAAACAATTTTAAGAGAAAAAAAATCTTTAGGAAAAAAAAAATCCTTTCCAGAGAAATTTAGGGACCTGATGGCAGAGATATCAAAAATAATGAGCCACTTTCTGAACTAATTGTTCCGGATAATGTGGCACTTGGAGACCTGAAGCAGCTCATTTGTTTGTGGAACACACACACATAGCTATTCATGGATGCAAGGAGAGGCTTCTAGGAAGGGGCTGGAAGTCACTTGAGAAGAGTTAATGTCATCTCTTCTCTGACTCATGTGACAGGTGAAGACAATCCCAAACCTTGAAGGAGTAAGAACAATTTCAATGCTGCCAGAAATCGCTGCCTTAAGCGGATGTTTAAGGAAGACAAATCTACCAATACATGACCCTTTCATGACCTTACAAAAGATCTTCAAGGACATTGATATCCCCACCCCTAAGAAAGAAGCCACATTGATGTATGTGAGGGATCTAAATCAGGTTTGCCTCATTCTTCCTGATACCGTCCAACCACCGATACCGCTACCCTTTCCCCTCCAACAAAGGCCCCAGAGTTTATAGTAAACACACCAGGCTGTCCATTTCTAAAAAGTAGATTATATTTGCATTTCCCACGTGATATTCATTCACTTCTTGGTAGAATAATATTTTCTAATTAACAGAAAGAACCAGGGAAACCTAGAATACATTAGGATCTTGTCCAGCTTTGGGCCAACAACCCCATTCCCCCAGTCCCACACTTCAAGCACACCACAGACAAGTGGGAATGTCAATTACTACAGTTGGTACGTGTATAAATACCCACTTTTCAGATATCAAACCAAGGCACAATGCTAGATTTGGGGTATACTAAGATAGGTTAATTTTTTTTTTTTAATATTCTGGTTGTTTGTGATCCGCAGTGACCTTACAGGGCAGAATCGATCTTCCCTATAGAGTTTTCAACTATAAAACTTTCCAGAAGTAGGCTAACATATCTTCCTCCCACAGAGAGAATGATGGATTTGGTGAGCAGCTGAATGCTTACCCCTGTATCACCAGAGATCTGAAAGTGAGTTGACTTCCCTTACAGTTCATGTCCTAATTTAGACTACTGTCTAGTAGGAAAACAAATAATTATACAATTAATTTTTAATAAACAATGTTAAGGTCTACTTTGTGCCAGGCACCATGCTGAGTATTTAAGATTATCTCATTTATTGCTCACAACAATTCTTTGAAAAAGTATTATTTATCCATTTAATAATCAACTAAGACTCAGGAAGGGTGGGTGTTATTTCCCAAGATTGTGAAATCAGTAAGCATTAGAGTCTGAATGCATGCAAAGAAAACAAACAAACAAAGAAACTTAACTCTTTGCTCTGACTTGGAACTGGCTCGATGGCGGTGTGTTTGGTTTGGATTTGGTTTTGTCACTGAGTCAGCTCAACTCCCTGTGTTACCGAGTAGAACTATTCCATAGGGAGTTTTGGCATTGTTTTGTTTTTAGCTGTACTCTTCTCAGATCACCGGGGCTTTCTTCCACAATTCTGCTGTGTGGCCTTGAAATGCAAACCTTCACTTTAGTAGCAGATTGCAAATAGCTCACCCTATCCACGGACTTGAATTCACACAGGTCAACATGATGTCAACATCCAATTTATCTCAAGTACAGCCAATTATGCCACAGGGCTTGTCTAGCCATTCTCTTGCCTATAATTTGGCTTGCTGACCTGGCAGCATCATTCATGTTTACTGTTCCCAGATATTCCTAAATCAGGTTTTCAAATGAACAGCCTCAGTCCCAAAGTCTTTTTTGGTAATGGCTTTGAATTATGTCTAAGGCTCACATTCTCCTCCTGGTCTACTTGCAGTAGAGGCTATTGAGGTAGAATTTATTCCCTGCTCTGAAGAGGTTCTTCCTTCATCCTATGGATTTAAACAAGACTGACCTATTAGAACAATTAGGGAACCAATAGTACCCTTGCGTCTTATTTGATTTCTTAAGGGAAGACTTATAATCCACTAAAGATATTTCAAATACTAATTTGATCTAAGAGCTAAAAATTGAGAGTATGTTTCATTTGTAAATCAACGGTTATGCCTTGCAGACAACCCAAAGATGGTCTACCATGATCACATGTAAGCCAGTCCAAATAGTAAAGAAAGAATGTTGGCCCTTTTTAATCCAATTTGTGCAAGAAGAACTTTAAAAAGAGTAACGTACCAGGGATTCAAATAAACATACATTCTTTTATCTACCCTCCAAATGCAAAGTTCTCTTCAGACTTTGAACTCAATTCAGTGGTAGGCATGGCCAACTACTGTTTTCTCTCTTTGTTGACCTAGAAGTGATGCTTCATGAATTGATCAAGAGGAAAGCAACCATTCATCAAGTTAAGAACCTTTGACTGCAACAAAAATAAGGTATCCCAGCCAGCCAGCTCCTTGCATTAAAACCCTCTAGCACATCCATTTCCAACCTGCACCCTGTGGATGTATTTGGAGCATTCTCAGGCCACTGTTCAACAGACAAATAAATCACATTTAATGGGCACTATGCAGCATCTACTTCACATACATAACAATATAAATCAACTTCTTAGGGGGAAAAAATCAAACACTTTGAACCTTAGAGAAAAGATACAAGGTAGTCTTAGTAATACTTATACAATCGAGAGTATCATAGATGTCTATGAAACAAACAAGAGGATAAACTACTAATTAAAATTGGAAAAGACGGCAGAACATCTTCTTTTACTTGTTTTCTACTCAGTTCAGAATCCTAATCCCAAATACTAAGGAGCCCTGGACTGCTAAAAGTAGAAACAAATCTGTCTTGGAGGAAGGACAGCCAGCGTGCCCTTAGAGGCAAGGATGGCAAAACTCTTACATATTATGAACATATTGTCAAGCAAGACAGTCTCTGGAGAAGGACATCATGTTAGTTAAAGCAGAGGGGAAGCGCATCAGAGGAAGACCATTAACAGGACAGATTGTGACTGCAACAGTGTGAAGTAAATAAGAGGAGTGGCTGCAACAATGGCTCTAGCATTGGAAGGTACCATTGGGAAGATGGCACAGGATTCAACAGCATGTTGTTCTGTTGAGAATTAGGTCGCTATGGGTTAAAACAGATTCAATGGCAACTAGCAACAATGAGGAGCCCAGGGTGTTATGAGTTAGGTGTTAGGCTGCTAACTAAAAGATCAGTGGTTCAAATTCACCAAAACCCCCATGAGAGAACGAAGAGTCTGCCTGTTTCTGTAGACATTTATAGCCTCAGAAACCCTAAATAGGGTCACTATGAGTCATCATTGACTCAGTTATAGCGTGTTTGGGTTTGCTTTTTGGTTTCCAGAATATTCAAACTCAAAGGTCACCTTGTTTAGCTCTCCAGTGATGACAGTAACATTATGTTATAAGATAATAAACTTTAGTTTTGAAAATTCTAATTTTCAGAACTGTCTTCTGTAAAATAACTCAAAGCCTGTTCTTTTATACCCATCCATCGGTCCTAAATGACGCATTAAGCTCTCACAGAAGAAAACCAAATCCCTCTTTCACCTTACATCACAAACTACCACGACTATTACCTTGACAATTTTGTTGACATTTTATTTAAAGTCATCCTCAAGGTTACTATTCTTAGTAGCCCCAAAGGTCATACTCTGAAGTCTGCTATATCTAAAAGACTTCCTTTTTGTTGTATAGAGTCCTCTTGGTGTACTAGTTACACCCTGGGCTTCCTTGATTAGCAGGTCAAAACCACTAGTAGCTTCTCAGGGAAAGATTGGGGTTCTCCTCCTGTAAACTGTAACAACCTCTAATACCCACAGTGGGTAGCTGAGTGTCAACATTGTCTCTATGGTAATGAGTTGTTGTTGTTAGGTACCATGTAGTTGGTTACAACTGGTAGCAATCCAATATACCACAGAATGAAACACTTCCCAGTTCTGACCCCAAAATGTAAATGCTCTCTGTTTTTAATTTTACTTTTTTGGTTGTCACACATCCTACATAGATTTTGATTTAACTTTGTTGAGGTATTAACATTATACAGTTTAATGACTTGAGATAGCCCTATTCATTTAGAAAATGAAGATTGTGTGTGTGTGTGTGTGTGTGTGTGTGTGACTTTTTATCAGGAAAAGAAACCAGACTTACCCTGTTAACATCTTACATAACCACAATATGATTTTCAAAATCAGAAAATGAATGTTGACAAAATACTATTTTCTAATATACAGACCGATTTTTCAAATACTTTCTGTGTGTCTAATCCATAATGTAATTCAGGATCTTCAGTTAAATCAGCAATCAGAAAGTTCACTAATAGCTCTTACTTGAAGGTAGCTTTATGCATCCTTCCCTAAATCATTATCTTTGCTGTGTCAAAGAAAGAAAGAGAGAACAAAGTTTTTCAGTTGAAGCTTCCTTTAAATAAAACATCACTCTGATAATAGGAAATAGAAATTAGGCCAGAGAAACTGGCAAAGCCAAGGTGCTCACCAGGATAAGCAGCTTTTGTCTAAGAAGAAATCAAAGGCTGTTTCATGTGAATGAAGTCCATGTCCCTACGTCCCTCTTGGAACCGATTCACACAGGGGCTGTGATGCTATCATGACTGTACAGAGGAGCAAGAGAGCGTCAAAGAAACCCAAGGCGTTAATTAAAGTAATTAGAATGCCCCTGTTTTGCCAGAAGTAAAATGAGGAGGGTGAGACTTCATCTCATGTTCTTGGGACAGGTTATCAAGAAGAAGCAGTCTCCAGAGAACGACATCATACTTGGTGAAGCAGGGCGGGACTCAGGGGGAAAGAGGAAGGACTTCAAGGAAATGGATTGATTCAGTGGCTGCAACAAAGAGGCTCACACACCATATCAATGATCACGATGATATACTGCCGGACAGTTTCCTGTTGTTGGGAGGGTCAAGACGAGGCAGACCCCACTCTATCCTTGACTCACAGCCATAAAGGGGAGCAAACAACTTCACTCTCAGCACGCATCTGCCCCTGAGCAGCTCTCCTACCAAAGCCGGCTGAACGCTTAGTATCCTGGGGATTGGCAGGCTTTTAGCTTACTGTGTGACCTTAACTCCCCCAAAAAATGGTTTTGAAAAAAATAAAAATGTATAGAATGGAGTGATCGTGTGTGTCAGAGTAGAGCTGACCTCATAAGGTTTTCAGCAGCTACATTTTGGGAAGTAGATCACTAGGTCTTTATTCCAAGAAGCCTCTCTCATTGCCAACAAGTCAAGGCTGACTCATGATGACATAATGACCCCCTCTGGGTTTCTGAGACTGTAACTGTGTCTGGGAGTAGAAAGTCCATTCTTTCTCTCTTGGTGCTGCTAGGGATTTTGAACTGCCAGCAGGTCAGATTGCAGTCCAATGCTTAAAAACGATACCACCAAGCCTCTAGGTCGACTCAAATCGTTGATCTCAGCTAACTGGGTCATGTTAATCATTTGCACCACCAAAGGCCCCTGGTCCAGATGTCATGTAGTTTCCTACACGTGGGTGTTCCAACTCTCCAAAAACATTTCTGGTTAAACACACACACACACACACACTCACACACTCACACACCCCTCTGGAATTTCAGTCTAGCCTTCATGAAGGTTTTCAACAATGTAGTATTCGTACTCCTCCAAAATACAGGAATGATGAGTCAGTCTGCTCCCAGAAAGTAACCCCATGGAGAATTCTACCCTATCCTATAGCATTGCTTTGGGTCAGAATAAACTTAATGGCAGTGAAATACACTTCAAACCCCTATTCAAGAATATATCACACACATGCATCCTGAAAATTCCAAATGTCTTTTGTTGATTAAGTTTCAGTATACAAAAAGGGGTTACTGTGTTCAGGAAGACCTGAATGCAGGAAATGATGAGTCTTCCTGTAGACTCAAAAAGACTAATATTCTAATGAAATAGATAAATGGTAGATATAGATAAATATTAGATATAGTCAATTAATATAGCCCCTCTAGCCATCATTCCCTGCATGATGTATTATATTTCTGGAATCTACGCCTATGGCTATAATCCTATTTTTGACAAACATTCTCTGTTACAGGATTAGGGTGGGATGTATCTTTAAGACTACTTTTCTAGAGGGTAGCTTAAGATACCATCCTTCATTTTCCTTGGGGGTATGGTCAAGTAAAAACAAAAACCACACTTCCATCAAAGCCTTTCCTGGTTACATAAAAGGCATTGAAGCATTGAACACATACAGAACACATCCCAGGGCCATCAGCCAATCACGCTCCAGCTCTCTGAAGTGTAAGAGACCAGGACCAGAGGCACGTGAGTCTGTAGCATGGAGGCTCAGAAGGCCAACACTAAGACTGTGGGGTACTTTCTCTTCATCTGGCCCAAGGCTATGGACTGTGAGGCAGAGCAATTGGCAGGTTTCCTTCCTGGCCCACAGAGGCAGAAGCCAAGGGACCTCATGGCTAAGAGGCTGTGGACCCAAATAAGACTTGGTTGCTGACTAAAGAATGGTGCTGCTGAGGGTCATTGACTATATCCTTAATGTTCACTAATTCTGATTTGCTTTAACCTATTAACTTCACTGAAAAACTGTCACAATTGTGAGTGTTGTCTGTCAATTCCATGTGCCCATTACAATGAATTATCAAACCCAAAATAGAAGTAGGAGGATCAGTTGGTATATGGAGCCTGAGGTTGTTGCTATGAGTCATTTTATGGCAATAAGGAAGCAAGAAGATATGGTCCCTTGCTATGACTTCAGATAATAGATAGGTGATAGCTCATAGATAGATGTGATAGATAATGTTGATAGATGATAGATAGATATATTGATGGATGATAGATAATAGATAGATAAATGATATATAGGTATATTGATGGGTGATAGATAATAGATATATAGATAGATGATAGATGATAGATAGATAGATAGATGATAGATACATAGATACATAGATAGATACATAGATGATAGATAGATAGATAGATGATAGATAGATAGTTGATACAAATAAACTCACTGCCATCAAGTTAACAGAGTAAAACTGTCTTAGTGAGTTTCCCACATTGTAATCTTTACAGCAGCAGTTCTCAACCTGTAGGTCACGACCCCTTTGGGGGCCGAACTACCCTTTCACAGGGGTCTCCCAATTCATAACAGTAGCAAAATTACAGCTATGAAGCAGCAACAAACATCATTTTCTGGTTAGGAGGTCAGCACAACATGAGGTACTGTGTGATAGGGTCGCTGCGTTCGGAAGGTTGAGAACCACTGCTTTACAGGAACAGAAAGCCTCATCTTTCTCCCCACAAGCTGCTGGTAGGCTCCAACTGCTGACTTTGAAGTTAGCACCTCAACTTGTAACCCACTACCCCCCTCCCCCACGGCTGCCATGAACTTGACTTGACTCTGACAACAGAAAGCACATTGTCTCATTTAGGTTCCATCTCACAATTGTTGGCATGTGCACATCCATAGTGTGGCTGTTGTGCCAGTCCATCTCACAGAGGGTCTCTCTCATCTTCCCTGGCCTCCCACTTCATGATGCATGATGTCTTCCTTCCATGATTGATAACCTCCATATGCTCAAAGCAAGCTAGCCAAATCATGTCCTGCTGTGATTCAGAAGACTTTCATTGGCTGATTATCAAAAATGGATCACTAGGTCCTGTTACGGAGTCGTGCCCAACAAAAGACCACTGACCCACAAGCAGCTGCAAAGTAACAAAGCAAAAGTTTATTAGAG
>NW_022103915.1:16615348-16617652 GCF_000313985.2 Echinops telfairi | reverse complement strand
CCTCACCACCGATTTGGATCACTTGTTGTTCCCTTGTCCCTGGGTTTGTTAACCTCACTTCCATATTCTGGCAGCTACATTGAAACCTGCCCAACAAGGTTGACCCTGCTGGTTCCTGAAATCCCACTGGCATAGCATTCAGTATCATAATGGCATGCAAGCCACCATAATCCAGATGAACAGAGCATGGTTAACTGGTAGAAAAGCTGAACTGAGCACAGTTGGTGATAAATATTCAACTTTTCTTTCTTCTTCTATGAAAGACTGATCAAAGCCCAGTGCAAGGATTCTGTGTCCTCAAACATCCCCCTTCAGCAATTTCCCCCACCTTTCTGCATCAACAGCTTTTCCCATTTTATTGGATAATTCTCATTAGCAAACATCAAGCCTTTCTTCTACCATATCACAGGGTAAATATGAACTGCCAACTCTAGCTTAGGCCAAAATGTTTGTGTCACCAGGGAAACGTCTCAGTAGCATATAATTATTTCTCCATCTCAAGAAATAATAATAATAATAACATCTCATGACCATGAGCTTTCTTTCATTTCCTCCCAATTTTTTGTTCTTCTTCTCTGAAGAATTTCTTAAAATAGTTATTTACACTTGCTCTGCAATTTTTCAATTCCTGCTATCCCTTAACCACTATCCATGAACGTTATCAATTATCAAGAAGATAACCAAAGACCTCCATTTTGTCAAATTCAGGGGTCAATTTTAATCTCTTCAGGAGTCAGCAGGATAATATATAGCATTATGACCAATGATTATTTATTGAATAAATGACAGGTGATAGTCTGTAGACCAGAAGACAGTTTTAAACTATTCAACATAGTTTAATATAGAGTCCCATGTACTCATTGTTTCAAGAATATTCTGAAATAAGCTTAAAGCAAGCATGAAAATTCCACAAGTCAATCAACTTTAGGCATGGTAGCATGAACTCTGTGTCATGAGATCATTGATACAAATAAAGTGAAAAGAGATGTCTGTCACATAAACCCAATTGAATGTCATAAAGAAAATTATTCCATAAGAATTAAAATTATTATAAACTTACTTTGGTGCTTTTTAGGCACAGGAAAAGAATGTTTAAGCATCATAGATTTACAAAAAAATTAAATGGAGAAAAGGCAAAATTAAAGAGCGAGAAAAGAGCAAAACACTCCAGTAGAGTTGATGAATTGCAACAATAAGAAAAACAATACATCTAACTACTTTTATTGACTGCCACTATGTCTTAGTGATTTCATATGATCCTCTCACACCCTCGGAGGGGGTGATGATGGTAGTTCTAAGTCAAGGTGGACTCCTGGCTGCTCTGTGTGTGCAGAGTAGGATTTCTCCAAGAGGCCAAACCTGTGACCATTCAGGAGCAGATTGAATGGCCCCTCTTCTGACACCGCTGCATGGGACTCAATTGACAAGCATGCTCCAATTTGGAGATAAGCAATCTAAACCCCAGGAACTGAACTTGGCCAAGTTCATGTAGATAGCATATAACTAATGCAAGATGGAGTCAGGATTCAATCTTAAGAGTTCTAAGGACAGGATTAACCTAGACTTCAGAGGTCCACCAAACGCACAGAGTATTTTGTGAAAACCGCTAAAAGACAAGTCTCAAGAAACCACTATATAGTTTTCCTCCCAGAATCAACTGATTAAATTAATATCAGGACATAGGCATAGCAACTGAAGCAAGACATCACAATTCATGTTATTTATGACTCATTTAAAAATGAAAGACTGTGTCATTCTCCCACATCACCATTATAAACAATGTCTCTAGCAATACATCCCAAAACAATACATTAAAGAAAACCACCTCCTGCTTTCAAGCTCCAAAAGTTAATTTAATTTATCATTAATATAATAACATTAAGCCACTGAATAATCACTTAAATCCATAAAATGATGCAATAGTATTCTAGCTAGTTTTAACAGTTATAGCAGAGAACTTACCACATATTTTATTTATGTAAAGAAAACAACAACATGTAGGGAGTGAGTGCAAGAACTGATTTAATCAAAGTGATTCTGGGAAGAGAGATTTTCTGGTTTCAAAATCAAAGAAGTCTTTCTCAAATGGAACTAACATCCCCAGTCGTTAAAATATGTATGTAGGTAAACAAGGAACTCCTTACCCTCTGATAATCATTATTGTATTATAGAGCATATTACAGAATTTCTATAATGTAGGATCTAGTGGTTATGCATGACCACAAGAATATATATTTTTTAAAGAATGAATATTCTGCAAATAAATAATTATCTCAGAAGCTGTTATATTTAGGTTTCCGACAG
>NW_022103915.1:16602965-16614847 GCF_000313985.2 Echinops telfairi | reverse complement strand
CTTATTATCTACTCAATTTATTGAACTGCTTGGTCCAGAAATGTATCTTCAAAGCCCACCTATCCCCATATTGCAGGCTCACGTTTTAAAAAGAAGAAATAAAGAACTTTCGGGTTGGAGCAGGAAGCTTACTCTCTTCTTTTTAAAAATACTTTATTTGCATATAGTTTATGTACCACACGACCCATGCGATGTAAATAGTTCTGTGAAATTTAAAATAAAGAAATAGTTTTGCCACCATTAACACAATCTTGTCTTAAAACATTTCCATACCCACAAAAAATGGATGACTGTGCTCGGTTAATTCTCAATCCCTCCCATCTCCAGGAAATTATTGATATGTTTATTGTCATTATAGATTTGTCATTCCTAGTTATTTCATATAAATTGAATCAGATGATAGGTGACTTTTTATAGCTGGCTTCTTTAATGCAGCCTAGTCTTTGTTATGTTTCCTCATATTATAGACTTTTTCAGTGGGTTATTTCTCTTTATTGCTGAATAAGTATTTCATTCCATTGCATAAATACACCGCATTTTGTTTAGTTGGTGATGAGCATTTAGATTATCTCCGATTTAAAGTCATTATGAATAATCTTTTCTAGGGGCATTTCCATTCAAGTCTTTTAGTGGACATACATTTTCATTTCCTCTAGTTACCTACCTAGGATTCGAATTGCTGGAGAGTGTGCTTAATGTATGTTTTAATTTTTAAAGGAACTGCCAACATGCTTACCAAAGTGGTTGTAACATGTTCTATTATAATAAAAAAGATATGAAGTTTCTAATTTTTCCACATACACATTAATAAAAATAACCTTTTAAATGATGGCCATTCTAGTAGGTGTGAAGATATAGTTTTATAGTGGTTGTAAACATGTTTGATCTAAATGGCAAGTGATGTTTATCATCTTTCCTGGTCTTACTATTAGCCATTTGTCTATCTTTATATCATCTTTGTTAAATGCCTAATCAACTCTCTGCTCACTGTTTTCATACCAGACAGTTCTCTGCATATTCCAAATATATTGTAAAAAAACATATAAATTTGATTAAAATTTTGTGTCTTTATTATAATAAAAATTATATAAATCAGATAAATGCTTTTCTCCTGATCTGTGGTTTGTCTTCTCATTTTTTAATGGAATGTATCTTTTTTAAAAATCGTTTTAATAGGGGCTCATACAATTCATCACAATCCACACATCCATCTATTGTGTCAAGCACATTTGTACATTTGTTGCCATCATCATTCTCAAAATATTTTCTTTCTACTTGACCCATTGGTATCAACTTCTCATTTTTCCCCTCCCTCATGACCCCTAGGTAATTAATAAATATTATTATTTCATGTCTTACACTGATTGATATTTGGAATGAATCTTTTAAAGATAAAAGATTTTCGTACTGATGATGAAGGCAAATGTATCCATTTTTCCTTTTATTGATTTTTGTTTTGAGTCCAAAATGTCTGAGATTCTTTGCCTAGTCCAAAGTCAAAAAGGGATTCTTGTATATGTATTTGAGATGTCTTCTAGCTGAGCTCTTTTACTTAAATCTTTTTCCCATTTGAAGTAGTCTATTTAATTTATGGATATATTTTTTGTTAATAGATATACAATAATCCAAGTGTCATTTGCTGAAAAACCTATCATTGAACACCCTACGTTGAAATTCAGTAGGTGATTTGTATGTGGGGTGTACGTTGGATGCCCTGTTGTGTCTCATTGATCTATGTGTCAATGCTTGCTCTGGTGTCACAGGATCGTGATTACTGTGGCCTTATATTAGGTCTGGAAACCAAGTCACGTGAGTCCCCAGGTGTTCCTTGCTCATGGACACAGTTTCCCAGCAACCAGTAACATAGAAGGGACTTGTCTAATCCTTCTATGACTGTCAGAATTCCCAGCTCTGACTAATACATTTCTGGCTGGTCCACTTATTGAACTAAGGGAGATCACAACTTTAGGCTAGAGTTGTGTATTCTTCTGTGTTTTCTACTTTGCTCTTTCCTAACAATGCCATGACTCTGTTTTTCACTGCCTTCTGCAAGTGTCCTTTCCCCCATTGGAAACAAAATGTTTTGCTCTCACAGCCAACTTCCCCTATGTAAAACCATCTTGACAATTAATCTGAAAGGGAGAAGAAGTAGCCCAGGGGACAAAGTACCAGTTCTCAAAACTCTTACCATAAATTATGGGAGGTTTCCATGAAGAGACCCTTTTCAATGTGTTATATGTTTGAGTGGCTTTCCAGAGCACTAAAATGTTTATCACAATTTTGTGTATGACTGTCTATCTAAATCTAACCATCCATCCATCTATAGGATTTATCAAACGACTTACATTGTCAGATTACAAAATTAGGAGCTCCCTCCCAAGAAGCATAAAGTTAAGATACATTGCAACATATTGATCCAGCACACACAGAGGATATGGCTACTGAATAAGGTTCTTAGGGGTTCATCCTTGGTTTGCATTGAAGGACGGTCTTCATTCAAATAGCCTGAAATATAACCACATGGATTTATCCTCTAGTAGATAAATTTATTTTTCATCTGTAAATTTGAACAGTTCGGGGACATTGGGGAGGGGAGACAATAGGAGAGGGAGGGGGAAAAATGAGGAGCTGATGCCAGGGGCTCAAGTAGAAAGAAATGTTTTGAAAAAGATGCTGACAATGTATGTAAAGATGTGTTTGACAAAATGGATATATGGATGGATTATGATAAGAGCTGTAAGAGCCCCTAATAAAATAAAATTTAAATTTAAAATTTTTTTGAAAAGATAACCAAGTATGAAAATGGTTGTTTTTAAAGCATCATAACAAGTTTGCTTGGAATATTTGTTTCAAAGTTAACAAATGAAATGCATATTTCAATTTAAAAAGGAATTAGATATGGTCGATTCATATCCCCCAGAGAGATTTGATAAGATATTATATACACATATCTGGCTACTATGAAACAGTGCATAAACAAGGAACAGCAACTCTTATTAGCAAGCTCAAAAATATATGACAGAAGGAAAGACAGGAAAAAGAGCCATTGAGCAAAAGGACAAAGCGAAGGGCAGCATGACAGAAAAGCAAGGACTACAGGACAACATGTATCCAACGGTGTCAACAGAGAGCAGAGATAATGTTTGTACTGATAACTCAGTCTGATTTTCTCTTTGAAAAATGATGCTAGGAACATTTTTATATGCTTATTGGCTATGTGCATTTGCTCTTTGTTGGTTATTTGTGATTTTTTTCAGTTGATTTGTAGAAACCCTCATATATGCTAAGAAATGTTTGCATACCCTAAGGCAGTGATAGAGTTCAAGTGATTTAACAACCAGTTCACTGTCCTAATGGTCATGTTAAGTATTAAAAAACTCCAATAAAACAAAAGGTAGTTTATTATTTCATATAGTTAATACTTAAATAAGAATGATCAAATGGTACACAAAACTAGATTAAGTTATAAGAAAGCATTTTAAAATATTAATGAAAATAATAAATAATACCTGACAAAAAACAATGAAACTATAAAGATATTTCCATATTGCTTCTTGATTTGCATCCTCACTTGCAATATTCTTCTCTTTTATCCAAGCATTATCAACTGTGTGATTTATCCTTAGCCATATTTTCACTGCAGGAGTAGGAATCCGTTCCTTTATAGGTCAATTAGACGATGGCCATTGTGTTTGGCACATTAGACAAAGATGATTTCTCTTATCTGAACATATTATGTTCATCTTTGAAAAACCACTGCTGAACTTACAGCGATTGTTTTCACAATATGTTTAGCTTATTGAATACTTTCAGGAATACCATAATTCACTCAGCATTTCATGGGAATTTGGGGCTTAAAGCTGAAATGAATGAGGTTTTCTCTTCAGGTTATGTCTGTTTACTTAAGTAACAAACAAAAGGGTTTAAAAATATAGCATTTCATTGAAAGTATAATGAGTTTTGTGAAATGAATAAATATTACAAACATGGTTCCATCTAAATTTTTTATTCCTATGAATGGAATGAACATTTAGAATACACTGTTGCGCAGATGAGCATTCAGAGAGTAAGGAATGTAAATTTTTGATTTCCATATTGGGTGGCTACCTAGTTGCCCACCTTAAAGAGAATCTTGGTTAAAAGTGCCATTTTAACAACCAATTCACTGAACTCAACAAAAATTAAGTATTGGTTCTGTCAAACTGTTGCCAACCCGCTGAATCCCACTATTGCCCATGGTCATAAATACCTATGCTATTTTCTAAAGTTTTTCCCTATATTCCGTATTTTACCTATGGTCTACTTGGAATTGATTTGCATATATTTGTGAGTTATTTTGTTTCAATTCATGTAGACAATTCTGAAAATATTTAACACAAAATGCAGTGCATCCTATACAAAAATATATACTAGTAGACCCTTAGGTACAGCAATTTAGCCCTAAATGATGAAACTTGAAAGGAACAAACATGGAGATAAGCCCCAGACAACCCAAAACAGATCCTTTGCAATTTTCTCATCAATAAAAGGAAAAATACAACTCACAACAGAACAAGTAGAAAGAACCATTACCTGACACATGGTGACAAAGGATTAGTCTGACCTCCCCATGCCGTAATGACTTTTCTGAATCAAACATTGTGGGAAGGAATTGTCATCTGCCAACTTACTCTAAAATCTTCTCAACCAGACTAGAATGGATGGGCACCCAAACAAACAGCCATGCTCACTGTCCCAGAGCTGATGCTGACTCATGGAGCACCCACAGGACCTGGTAGAGCCGCCCCCTGTGGGCTTCTGAATGGCTGAGCTTGAACTTAGCAGCCACTCTGCCACCAAGGTTCCTGCCGGAGAGGGCACAGTCCCTGAAAATCTTTTTACCTCTTACTCTTATCTTTCTTTTCATGATTTACCTATATTTTTCATAATAAAATGAATACAGAGAATTGTGTTATCAAAGCAACTCATGAAAATGCAGTTCCCAGTTTTAGTAGAATGTTTCTTCCAGACGAGTCTAAGTTATAAATTACAGAAGGGATAAATCCCATGCTTAATTACATTCAAACAAAGGAAATTCAGCTTTTCAAAACACAATCTAACAGTTTTATCACCCATAAAAAAACTCTTTTCAAGAACAAATGGGATTCTTAATAAAAGACGTATTACAAATAGTAGAGCTATTTTCCTTAAAGGGGCAGGGGCGGGGGGAAGAAAAATAAAAGACAGGCTTTTAATTAGCAGACAAAAAATGTGAAGCTCCACAAAGCAAACAAGTCAGCATGTAGCCTCTGGGAAAAGGGATTTCAAACAAACAAGAAAGTTGGGAGAGAAGCTGCATCTGGCCTTCGCCTTTGAAATAATGCTGTGGCATTACACTGCATTTAGTTCTCCCTGTAAGAACTTATCTAACCCAAGTTAATTACATTTCCAATAATAGTCGTGAGAGCAATTGCGAAGATTTACTATATAAATGATATATAAATTTAGCAGCAGAATAATTAAGGCAGAAGTTGGGTCCATACATTAAGCAATGAAAGCGTAATTATATTCTTATGGATGCTTAAAGCTTCACTTGCAATTCTTTATAAATGAGTTCAAACCATATTCAGACTGCATTAACTTTCATTTATGATATTTTTTTCCTTACAATTCTAATTGTAAGGACAAAAAGGAGGGAGTAATGGACTATTTGGAACGTGCTGTACAGACCAGGCCATATATTTGTCTGTTGGTACATCTTTGCATATACTCTACTGTCAGTGGTAATAGCAAATGAGGGCTCACTACCCCTTGAACTTCATGAATGATTCCCCCTCTGCCTTACAAAAAGGCTTTCTACTTTGAACTATGTGGCTGCTGGATTAAGGTGGTTTGAAGACAAGTCTTTTAAAGATCTAGGCAGATTTTTATCACTCAGCTCCTTTTTTATAAGTAGCCATCTAGCCTAAACATCTTTCTACGCATGTAAAAACTGGAACATAGGTAAAGAAGACTGCAGAAGTGATACATTTAAATGATGGTATTGGAAACATACATTGGAAGTACCAGGAACTGTCAAAGGCATGAACAAACCTGTCCTCGAAGATGTACAAAAGTCTGGCGAGCATTTCTCAAGCACCTTGTGCATCTCATCAGGAAAGACGAAATCCTTGGGAAAGGAGATCGTGCTTTGTACATGGGAACGCCGGTGAACAAGAAAAGGGCCTCAAGAAGATGCACCGGCACAGTGGCTCCAGCAGTGGTCTCAGACATAACAACTTTTAGACTTGACCAGCACAAGGTCAATGTTTCTTTCTGTTGTGCATGTGATCACTGCATCAGAACCAACCGGAGGGCACCTAACGATACATTCTTCTGGAACCTGGGAGCACAATGGTAACTTGGCAGGCAACCAAAAATGTCCAGGGTGTTGGAATCCATTGGCCTACTTTTTAGAAGAAAGATATTTCCATTTGCCTCTATGAAAATGTACAGCCTTGGAAACCCTGACACAGCTGCTGTACTCTGTCCTGCAGGGCTGCTGTGAGTCAGAATCACCTCCACAGCTATGGGTTTGACTGGGGTTCGGAAGCCTCCCTGATGTGAATAGACTTCAGCACCCAACTGTGGAGTTAAGATTCTAGTGACATGTGTGACCCTTGTACAGTCTTCATTCCGTTTATTTTTCACTTTGCATTTCTCCTTCAAAATTTTTTCTTTCTTAATTCTCTCGATCATGCTCCACTTCTTCCTGTTATTATTATGATTATTGTCATCCTTATTTGCAGATAGTAAGATCTGCTCGATCATTTTGATTCTAGAAGTAGTAACTGAACAGGTTACCTACCCTTGTCTCTGCTCGTTCATCTTCTACAAGTTCCTGGTCCATGCTGGTGGTGGTGGTGTTGCCATGGCGCCCTTCTAGTGGGTCCCAACTCCCAACATCCTCACAATCACTGCTTTGCTTGAGTCCCCTGTTGCAGCAATGAGGCTGAAACTCACTCTTTGAAGGTCTGCTTCTTTTTTGCTGACCCTTTATTTTACCAAGAATGATGAACTTTTCTAGGGACTTGTCTGATAATAGGCCTAAAATACTGGAGATTAAGTCTTGCCATTCTCAATTCTAAGGAGCATTCTGGCTGCACTTTCTCCAGGATAGATGTATTTCCTTTTTTAGCAGTCCAAGGGACTTCCAGTATTCTTTGATAATACCATAATTAAAATGCCTCAATTCTACTCCAGTAGGATACTGCAAAGGTTTCTGACCCAGAGTAAGATATTTTACAGTACACATTCACTACTTTCCATTGGTAACCAATTGTTCTTTCACCCTAGGGGGGAAAAATCTGCTGCTATTTAATTAGTGTATAACAAGATTGATTAAGCAATGCAATGTCAATTAACACATTTAATGTGGAGGAAGATGGTATCTAGCTCTTAATTGATATCCTGTTATTCTTAAAAGTTATATGATAAATGAGAATAAAGCTAGTTAATAATTTACTTTTCTATTCTTCTCACTTGACTACCTAAAGCTAACTTTTCTATATTTTCCAATTTTGAAGTCTCATTAACTGCTTCTTTTAGCAATCTATGTAAATTTAATCATGTAAGAGATCAGACTGACAGAAGGGGGATATAGGGGCAATGCCTGGATCAGGGAGACAAAAATCAAGGACTAAATTTAGGGGCTTGTTAGAGGTAGAAATGACTGGCAACTTGGGAGTGTAATTGTAATAGTCTTGCTATTAAGAGTAGCAACAATTTTTAATTAGGCTCGTTCTTATATCAGTAATTAATCCAGCAATTTCCATAACACCTAGAAACTTGTTATAAATGCAGATTCTAAGACCTTAGCTCAAAACCACCAAACTCATTGCAATTGCCTTGATTTTGACCGATGGTAACTGTGTTAGTCCAAGTTGAGTAGAGAAACAAATTCACTAATTATATATTAAGAAAATATCCCAGCCCAGTCCAGATCAAGTCCATAAGTCCAATATTAGCCCATATGTTCTATAGTACTCTATAAATTCATCTTCAGACTCATGCAACACATGCAATGATGCTGAATGCAGGAAGATCACAGGCCAGTGGGTGGAAAGTCTTGTGGATCCAGCGGTGGTGGAAGCATCTCCAGGGCTGGCAGAGGTTTCCATGCGGCTCCTCCAGCTCCAGGGCTCTGGCTGCCTTCAGCATAGCTCCATGTGGTGTGTCAGCAAAAATGAGAAGCAGAGAGTATATGTCCCACCTCCAGGGAGGAAAACAGGAGTTCCCAGAATCCTCAGGAGAAGGCCATGCCACAAAGAGGCCCCATTGGCTATAACCTGATGGACAGGCTAGACTCCACCCCTTTACTCAAGTTGACAGGAGATTTTGTATTTGCCACAGTGATTCTATAGAACAGAGTAAAACTGCCTGACAGGGATGTAAATCTTTATGGAAGCATACTGGTATTTTTCCATAGAGTAGTTTGCAGGGTTTTGGGTTTATGTTTTTGCTTATATTTTTCAGAGGCTTTTCAGTTAGCAGCCAAGTACTCTAATCACAACATTAGCAGGACTACCAATTAAAATATAAATAAATAAATCCACTGCCATCGAGTCTGTGTAGACTCATAGTGACCCCATAGGCTACAGGACAGGTTACATCTGTCCCTCTGGTTCCTGAGTCTGAAACGCTTTACAAGAGTAGAAAGCCCTGTCTTTTTCCTACAAAGTGACTGGTGGTTTGGAACTGCTGACCTGGCAGAAATACTAAAATGTGATATTTGACAAGACCCCCCCAAATGAAGTGCATTAAAGTTAAATTTCTAAAATACCTCTTCGAATCACCTTAATGGTGGGTTTTTCACCATTACTTTTACCTTGAGAGGTAAAAAGTCAAGGACTTGAGAGTCATTTCCCCCCCAGGATACCGCTCTCTTTGGGCCTACGTTTCAAATGCCCCAAGTTAAATATTATTCCCTCACAATCTAATCCTCGCAAGGTGACTATTCTTTGTTTTGACATCCTCCTTGTGTGATTGAAACAGCTGAATTGAAGATATCGATACTCCTGGGACTGAAAATCAATGTTTGCTCCATTTCCTTCTGTTTTACTTCTCTGCAGAGGTACTGAATGATTCATTTTATTTTAATACAATAAATATTTGGGGTTTCTACTCTAGGACCATCTCTTTCTTTAGGGGCTGGCGCTTCTGCTCCAAGAAACTAACTATTAATGGTGATAAGGAGCCTTATCAATAAAGTATCGCAATTTGGTGGATCAATTCGGCTCTAACAGAAATATAGGAATGAATGAGTTTAGGTCAGTGTGAGAGGCATAAAGGACATCAGGTAAATACATGCGGAAAGGTGGAACTCAGTTGCAGATGTGAGGAGAACTCCCAGGTATTGGATGTAGATGGTAGCTTTATCTAGAGATATAGTCAAGGGCAGCCCTTAAAGATAATGCTAATTAAGGATCTTGACAACCTTATAGAAGCTTTTTAAATTTTCCAAGACCTCCGTTTCGGCTGCTAACATCAAGGTGAGCAGTTTGAAACCACCAGAGAAAGAACCTTCTTTCTATTCCTCTAGGGCAGTGGTTCTGAACCTTCCTCATGCCGTGACCCTTTCATACAGTCCCTCATGGTGGTGACCCCCAACCATAAAATTATTTTCCTTGCTACTTCACAACTGTAATTTTGCTACTGTTATGAATCAGGCGACCCCTGTGAAAGAGTCATTCGACCCCCAAATGGGTTGCGACCCACAGATAGAGAACTGCTGCTATAGATTCTCGAAAACCCACAAGGGGCAATTATTTTCTATCCTATAGGGTTGCTATGAATCAGCATCAATTCGATAGCAATGAGGGTTTTTTTATTTTTTTATTTTACCTGCTCTTCTAGCTTAAGAGAAACTATAGCCTAAAAATAAATGCTAGGCTCTTTAGAGAATATTGAAAACTTTTCTATTGCTCATTCCATAAATGTCCTTATAAGCTCAACACCCTTCCAAACCCAGAAGGATTAATCTCCTACTTTTTAATCAACTAGATCTATTTTTTCTATTAAAATGTCCTACATAGATCTCTTGTTTCAAGTGCCTTTGTCTAACAAGAATAATGAATTTATTACACAATGTCTTTATGACCAAACAATGGATATTTTTATTGCTTACATTAGAATTTTGAAAATATGTAAACTAATGAGTGCATTCTCTCACACTTCTCCATCCAACAGAGGCAGTCACACCGGCCTCTGTTCTCTCCCCCACTCCAGCAAGACTACTTCTGAATAGCTCCATGCTGGGAACCATAACTGCCACCTTCTGTAATCTTCATTGGGTACAGAGTGTTCCTTCCAACTCTCTGAATAGTAGAGTTTATGTTGTCCTCCTATCTCTCCTGTGATGCCAGTATCAGAATATCTAATATTGCTTGAAGAGAAGCAGGTCTTGGGCAATAAACTCAAGAAGATAGATTGCCATCTAATAAATAGAGAGAAATCAAGGACACAAAGCTAGCACTTACTACACTTTTTGTCTTATTTCCTGGTCAGTCTCTTCCTACTGTCATAAGACCTGTTTCAAGAAAATGTCCAAGAGAAAAATCTATTTCCAGTTAAAATATGTCAACATCCTAATTCATAGCATTATATACTTCTGCTTTTAGGCCATTATTCTATAAATTTAAGGTGTTAGTTTGTGTGTGTGTTTTAATGCATCAATGTATTTTTTTCTGAGAATAAAGGAGGGATGTTTTTAACCAAAGGTATGATTAATAATGATTCTTGGAATAGACATCTTTAAGAAAAACCCAACAAATGCCTCGATCCCTAGAAGAGAATAAAGGCTGGGGCAGCAGAGAATGGTCATCAGTATGGAAGAGATATTAAACAAAGGGGTGCAGGTGATAGAGACCTAAGGGGGAGTCAGAATCTGAAAATCAGAATCCCCCTGCTACCAGGGAGGCTGAGATGAAAGGTGGGCCCTCTTGCATGCCAAAGTTAGAGTCCAGCCTATAATCCTCAGATGTACTGCTTGGAAGTTGAGAAAGGAAGGTCATGGATGGTATAAAACCCCATCACAAAAAAGATAATAATTAATTAACATTATACCAATGCATTTATTAGATAAAAACTGAATTTTACTCTCTTTAGGGTGGTAAAAATTTCAGAAACAGTGAAACCAGAGGAATCGTGAACTAGAAGATTGATAAGTTTCAGTGTGTAACATGATGCTAAATATAGAAGTAAAATATCAATTCAATGGCAATGCCCTTACTTTCTGAGTACCAAAAGGGCTTGCACAAGCAACCTTTCAGAAAACTTCTTTGAAGTAAGCTTCCATCCGCATGTTCTTGCATTTAAGAGGACTCTCCAGCCCACTATCACATGAGATCTCCATGTGTACACTTTTGACTTTCAGCCAAATATCAAATGCTCAAAGTGGGAAAACAGAACCAGGGATTCAAACTTGATCTAAGATATGCTTTAGTGCTAACACCAAAAGCTATGTTTCCCACCTTTCCTGTCTTGGCCAAGTACTTTTTGTCTGATGTCACTTCCCACCCCAACACTACCTTCTACTTCAACACAGGACAACTAACCCCAGGTTACATGGAACGTCCATCACTTCTACCAATAGCAATTCTAATAATAAAAAAAATATTACTATTATCATGTGAGCACTTCCCAAGTTTCAGAGGAGCCCTGATGGAGTAGTAGGCTACGCTCTAAGCTGCTAACATAGGTCAGTGGTTGGAAACTACCTGCCGCTCTGTGAGAGAAAGATGAGGTTGTCTACTCACATAATGATTTAAAATCTTACAACACAAATAGACATCATATGTACATCTATGTTTATTGCAGCCATTTCCACAATAGCAAAAACATGGAAACAACAAAACACTCTATAT
>NW_022103915.1:16587062-16602209 GCF_000313985.2 Echinops telfairi | reverse complement strand
CACAATATTCCTCTGGTTCCTTGAGGCTTCCTCATCCCCCACTATCATGATGCCAGTCCTGCCTTTCACTGTGACCAGAGCATTTACACAGATACAGATAAAACATAAGCGCTCACAACACATGAAATCCAGGAACAGGAATGGGAGTAGCAATACCAGGAGGGAAAGGGGAAGGTGGGGACAAGAAGGGAGGAAGGCGGAACCAATCACAATGATTGACACATAACCACCCCTAAATCCCAGAAGGGGACAAACAATAGAAATTGTGGGGGAAGGGAGACAGCTGTTGGTGTGAGAAATGAAAATAATAATAATTTATAATTTATCAAGGGGCCAAAAGGTGGGGAAGGGAGGAGGGCGGGGGGGAAAAAGGAGCTGATACCAAGGGCTCAAATAGAAAGTAAATGTTTAGGAAATAATGATGGCAACATACATAAAAATATACTTGTTACAATAGATATGTGGATTGTTATAAGAGCTGTAAGAACCCCCAATAAAATGAACTTTTAATTTAGAAAACTTAGAATTAAAAAACTATAAAAGAATGGATAAACAAGGTCTGATACATTCATAATATGGAATTTTATGCGATAAAATATTTTATATCAATGAAATACAATGATAACTCTCCTAAACACCACAAAAAATGGACAAACTAGAGAACATTATGCTTAGCAAAAGTCAGTCTTACCAAGATAAATATTTATTGTCACCATGGTTATAACGAAAAACAGAAGAAAAAATGTGGTTAATATATGAATAGAGAAGACTTTGATGACGGTGAGAGGCCAGGGTGGGAACAAGGAGAGGGGAGGGATGGGAAGGAAGGCCAAACAATGGCTGGCTTAATAGAATATTATTATTGATTTCATTTCTTGAAATGCCTTCTGTAATGTATAGATATGAGCCAACTCCCGCCCCCATCCACCGCAAAAAAAAAAAAAAGGAAAAAATGTTCAGCAGGGCATTCGTAGTACACATTTTTCCCACTAGGGGAGCAAGCAACTCACCCTGAGTTAGAGCCCCCTGTGGCTTTGCCTAGGAAGGTTTTCCTCTGGTCACAAAGAAATTTTTTCATGAAAGCAGTTTCTCTCAAACGTTTTTTTTGTGTGTGATGGTCAATTTAAGAGAATAGCATGAGGCTGCGAAATTTTGTTTCCTGTTCAGGAAAAATGCCACAGAAACCGTTATGATGTTGAACACAGCTTACAAGGGCAGTGATATGGGAAAATTCAAGTGTATGAGTGGTTTTCTTGTCTCAAAAAGGTGAAATGTCGATTGATGGCAAACCTCATCCTGGACTTCCGTCAAATTCCAGGACGGACAAAAGTGTTCACAAACGTCATGCACTTTTAGTCAAAGACCAGTGACAGACCGATGAAGAGATGGGGAACTTAGCTGTACTATCTTGGAGCTCAGTTCAGCAAATTTGAATGGAAGATTTGGGGTTGATAAAGTTCGCTGTGAAATTTTCTCAGGTTCTGACTAACCAGGAAAAAACATCGGGGGAAAATATACTATGCTTTGAAAGAACCACTCTGAAGAGACCAGACTTTTCCCCCAGGGTCATTACTGGTGAGGACACATGGTGCTATTCTTACCGCCCTACAAGCAACATCAATTAAACCTGTGGAAAAAGGCCATCGTCACCTTGCCGAGTGAAATCAAAGAGCAAGATGATACTCATTTGTTTTTGGTGTTCTTCTTTGTTTTTATGTGAGGGGACTATTGCATTTGGAGTTCGTTCCACTAGGTGAGACTGTTAATCAAACTTTCGACTTAGAGGTTCTGAAAAGATTGTGTAACAAACTGTGCGGCAAAAAAGGCCTGATTTGTGGTAGACAGGGGACTGGTTTTGCCACATCGATGCGCCTGCTCACACAGCCATCTCAGTGCACCACTTTTTGGCAACAAACAGCATGCCTCCCTTGCCCCCTGCACCTGACTCACCTGACCTTGCTCTGGGTGACTTCTTTTTGCTTCTGCGAATGATGAGGGGCATGAAAGAACAGCGATTTGACATCTTAGAAGAGGTGGAGGGAAAATGAGAGAGGTGCTCTCAGGCATCCAAACAGATGAGTTTGGAAAATGTTTCCCAGAATGGAATTGTAGATTTGACAAATGTATTAAGTGTAATGGAGAGTATTTTGAAGGTGATAAGTTGTTTTGTGAAAAAAATTCAAATACGTAGCTTTGAAAAGGAATCCAGTTTTTTTTGTGGGGTTCCTTCCCCCTTGTGTATATAGTATGTTTCTTTTTTAAGAAAATCCCTCTAAATTTCTTAACCCTATCACCTAAATAGTGGTCTGAATAGCTAAAAACAATGCAAAAGTAATATTGAAACAGACACGGAGTCTTATACTGACAAACAAGTCGTCTCACACAAACAAAAAGATGTAAAACCTTGAACCCCAAGGTGGCCATTCTGCCCTGTCTACAGGGTGGGTATGAGTCAGAATTGACTCGACAGAAGTGAGTTGGACTTTTCTGGTTTCCCAGGTCCCAGGCATCATTCTAAGCAATATATTTACATTAACTCACATCATCCTCACATCAACCCTAACTAATTAGCCACTAACCTCTTTAAGAGCAGCTAACTCATTTATCCAAGGTCACCCTACTAAGCAATGCTGGTCTACGTCCTACCAGGGCAACGTGCTATAGAGCATAGTTATCCCCTCAAGTGTGGGAGATGGGCTCTTGCATTTGGTCAACACCAAGTCTTCTGTGACCCCGGGCAGTCACGTAGGTCTGTCCCAGTGTTTTCCGCAGCCACAGAAAGAAGGTCAGACAAGAAGGAGATCTTTCCAGATTTAAAAATCACACGGACCAGCCCACGATAATAATGTAATTTTCATTAAATCTAGATTGAGAGGTCAGGGCTAAAATGGTAGGTCATCCATTGGATACGAACTTTTGAAAATGGAAAAACAATGCAACTTTCCCCTGGTATTTTATTTTGATGATCATTGTTAGGGGTTTTGTTTGGTGAGCATTTTTTATTTCCTTCTCTTTTTCCAATAAAATCAAGTGAAAGGTCTATTGTAACAGGTGGCTCTTTGTAGAAAAAGCGCCAAAACAGAAGCAGCGACAGCTGCGGGGGAGGGTGTTTCAAGCCACATATTAAAATGAAGCATCATTTGTTTTTATAAAGAGATGTTTATTTTGTGATAATGGGTACAATTAATAGCAACATATGTTGCTGGGTGCATACCCATCAGTAATTAATGTAGCATTAATTTAGATGCTTTTAAGAAAGTGTAATAAATTTGTGAAAGCAACAGAGCTTCCGGCCTCCTGAAAACAGCCTGTTTAATCAAAGCGAAGCGTCAGCCTTACTTTGATGTTTCATACGGCGGCGTGCAAGTTCTTCAGCCTGAGCCTAAGCCTCATAACAATGATAGAGAAAAGTACTTTGTGCCTCTAATTGAATAGTGTAGGCATTTCGCACAGAGATCCAGGGGAGTGAGCAGTAATTATTTAACTTAAGAACAGCTGTGAACTGACATCATTAATGTTCATCTACCTTCATTTACAACCACTGCAATATGGCTGTTTCCAGCAAAATTTAAATTAAAGAAAACTGGATTTAAATATGAAAGTAAAGATCACCCTATGAAAAATGATACTGTAGCTGATGGGAAGGAAGGAAGAAAAAAATTTAAAAAGCACATCGCAGTTGGAGCAATTGGGTTTTAAAAGTTTAACTTCATAACTCAGAGGTCTTGTGGGACCTGGGGTAACTAAATCAGTGATCCCAATTAGAACCAGGGATACAAACTCGGTCTGATGTGTACTTAATGTACAAAGTGATGTCTCTCCCATCTCTTCTTTCCTGTCCAAGTACTTTATTAACTAAACCTGATGCCACCTCTACCTGCCCCTTGACATCAACCCTGGGGCAACAAATCCCAGATTACATGTGTACTGGAAAAAAAAATTAAATCTACTTGACTTACCATGGATTAAGAACCCTAGAGTTGCAGGCAGAAAACACCACACACGAAGTCGTTTATACGAACAAAACTTCTATGAGCAGAGCTGTATTGTCTCACAGTCCTGAGGGCCGGGAGTTGAGATCAGAGACCCGTCACCCTGTTGCCTCCGGAGGCTTTGATGAGTTTTGTTCCCTGTCTCTCGTTCCCAGATTCTACTCTTTCAGACTTCCCTTGCTTTGCAGTGACAACAATACATGGTCCCATCCTCTGTTTCCCATTCTCTACATCTCTACTATAAGGGTGCCAGTCATACAGGATCCAAGCTAATCCAGTATGAGGTCATGATAATGCATTCACATATCCTATCTCCAAACAGGGATGCAATAACTCGTACAGAGGTGAGGATTCTGATGTGTCTTCTCAGGGAATAAAAGTCAATGGATAACCACTCCCAAGTCTTGAACCCTAGTGAAGTTCAATAAAAAATCCATACTCCCTGCCAACTCAGAGTGACTCCTCTGTGGGCTTCCAAGACTATAATGCTTTAAGGGTGTAGAAAGTTCCGTCTTTCTCCAAAGGAGTGGCTGGTAGTTTCGAACTGCCGGCCTTTTGGATTGCAGCCCAACACATAACCACTATACCACCAAGGCTCTTCCATGTGAACTCCAGAAGCCGTCATTATCCACAGGGTAAGATATGGGGTGATCATATGCACTGGCTATGACCTGAGAAACAGACCCTGCCCAATATTGACCCAATAAGGTATTGTCTAATGGTGTGTCTACATCCCTGTCCCTCCTCTTGATGCTGGGGCTTAAGGTCCAAGGTGTCTGCCACTATTTCAGCCAAAGACAGAGACCAGGATGATTCAAGATATTCTAAGTCTATTCCTGCAAGCACTTGACAGAAGGAAACAGTGGGGGTTGCTACCTCTACACTGCTTCAAAGAGTCAGTGAAAATAAAACAAGTTATATACTCTAAAGTATGCAGTGAGTTAAAAGGGGACACTTTTCAGGTTTGTTCCTATGATAAGAGGCCTTTAAACAATGGAACAAAGAAGACATGGTTCACAGAAAGTAGGAGGCGTAGTTCACAGATTATCAGATCTTCAATAGATATGTACATTCTCATGTATGCCAGGCTGTGCTTCCTAAGGTCTCAGGCTACATTACTTCTCTAAACGGCCTTGCTTTCTCAGATGGTTTTGTTTGCCCAATGGCCTCACTGAATTATAAATTCATAAATTATAATTTATAAATTATAACATTACATTTAAGAGGAATGTTTTACTGCAAGGGAGAGTCCTGTTACATCTTGGGTCCCTAAATCTCAACAAACCAAATCTCAAACTGTGCTATCGTTCCAGTATTTTCATTATAGCGGGTAACCTTCTTTTACCCCCCTTAACACTATCACAGACATCCTCTTGCTATGAGTTGGAGGAGACACAATAGCAACTGGTTGCTGGTCATAAAAAGAATGAAGTGGATATGATTCAGGGCACCAGGTGGGCACTATGCGATGCTTGTTTGGCCTTTACACAATTGCTAGTTTCAAATTTTGCAAGTGCCCCTTGGGCTTACGATGTTCTTTTAAGGAACAGAAAAGAGGCAAAGATTATCTTTCACTGGGTAGCCTAACTACCATTTCTTCCTGTGTGTTCTCTATGGAGACAGCTGGAACAATGCTTTCTCAGCATCAAGACATCTGACACATCTTGGATTTGTGCTCAGATGATGAAAAATCTGTAGAAGGTGTGTTAAAAAATATTTCTGTGTTTGAAAATTTCAATAACAAACCCAAATTTGATATTGTGCAAATTAAATCTCCATTGAGACTTTTGGAAAGAGAGTGAAATGTTATTATAATTTACAAGTACACACAGCATAAACTTTCTTTAAAGAAACTTTCTTTAAATAAGGAGAAAAGTCGGTGAAGGGAGGTGTCAGACAATGTAAGATATGACAAAATAATAATTTATAAATTATCAAGGACTTATAAGCGAGGCGGGAGGGGGGGGAAATGAGGAGCCGATGCCAGAGGCTTACGTGGAGAGCAAATGTGTTGAGAATGATGAGGGTAACGAATGTACAAATGTGCTTTACACAATTGATGTATGTATGGATTGTGATCAGAGTTGTATGAGCCCCCAATAAAACGAGTAAAAAGAAAAAGAGAAGTGCCACACCACAGGCCGATCTGCAAAGACTGGGAGAGAGATCACTTTTGTTTGCTTCTCTGTCAAAGCATTAACTGAGCACAAACCAATGAATGTAGACTTCAGCGAGCACTGTCGTCCAGGAAGAGAGTCTTCACAAATGTGAAGATAGACAGTTCCTAAACAGATAGGCTATGCTAGGCTTGAACAACTGAAAACAAAACACAACACCTTGGGGACAGGAGGCATCTTAAACTGAGTGCTCTAGAAGAGCACACCCAGCGAGGCATGTAGATATCCAAATTTAGGTCTCTAAAAAAAAATGAAAAATAAAAATAAATAAATAAGATCTCTTTTTTGGTTTCTCCCCATGATTCAAACAACCAGAAATGTTTCTAGCATTATCAAGATATGCAATTATTTCTAGATTTCATTATATTTCTAGGCCCCCATTTTTGGTCTCTGTGTATGGTGTTTGTCTACAACATTTACAGGGAGACTGAGGGCATCAGTTGGAAGGGGACATGAAAGCATGCGCTGAGAGTGGGGTTTTGTTACAGGCGGTTCTATCCACGTTGTTCACTTAATCTTCACAACATTCTTTCATCGCTGTTGTTTTCTCCCTCTTTCTTCCCTTCATTCATTAAACATCCATTTACTGAGGTTCTTCCTTGTTTCAGAAACTCCACTGGCTATTGTGCAAATAATGGTGGGTGAAAAAGACGGTTTTCTTATATTTTGATATTTGTATCCTATTTTTTAGGTTCTATTCTCTTTAGTTAAATTACAAGAAAAATCAAATGAAAATTTAAGAGGAACACAGACTTTTTCTATGTAGCATCATCAAATGCTCTATGTAAGTTGCCATCTTCAAATCAAAAATATATGGAAGGACATTCAAAAGCCTCTTATGCTACAAGATACAATGCAGAGAAGAGAAGAGATAGAGATTATTAAATTCAGTTTAACAATTTAGATATTAGAAGTAAAATCTATCTACTTCAAATTTGTTAATTGGAAATGAATGCTGTCAAAAAGTCACTGTCATATATTTAATTAAACAGATGGCATGAATGCTATCTACAATGTATTTTGGACATTAGCATAAAATTTAATAATTTCAAATATCAGTTGATAAAAGTAATTTAACTTTTTCTATGCTGTCACATATAGTTGTACTCCAACAAATATTTTAATATATCTCAATTCCTAACATCAAACTGAATGCATGTATTTTTTAAATTGCTTTATTGACAGACACATCATTCGAATGCTCAAAATCTTAAGTCCTCCTCGTGCTCTGCAGGAGGTTTGGTGGACTAGTGGTTACATGTTGGCCTGCAAACCTGGAGGTCAGCAGTTTGAAACCACCAACAGCTCTAAGGGAGAAAGATGGGGATTTCTATTTGTACAAAGATTGTCTCAGAAACCCACCTCAGCCATTCTACCAGGCCTAATGGAATTCCACGAGTCAGAGTTGACTGGATGGCCATGAGGGAGTTCACTGTCAGCATGCAAGGTTGAGTCATCTGCATATTGAAGCTTGTTAATAAGCCTTCTTCCACTCCTGATGCTGAGTTCTTCCTTATATAGTTCAGCTTCTCTGATTATTTGCATACAGATTGGATAAATCTGGGGAGAGGATACATCCTGATGCACAATTTTGCATATTCTATTGGAATGATCCTTACAGAATTTCGACTTGAAGCACTTGCTGATGAAGTTCAAAGACTGCAATCCTTCAATGTTGATTACAAGTCAATGCACAGAAAACAAAATTCCTCAAAACGGGACCACGAGATACCATCATGATAAAGGAGGCAAACATAGAATTTGTCAAGGATTATATCTTGTTTGGATTCACAATTAATGCTCAGGGAAGCAGCAGCCAAGAGACACATTACATTGGGTAAATATGCTACACAAGATCTCTTTAAAGAGCAAAGGTGTCACTCTGAGGGGTGAGGTGCACCTGACCCAAGCCATTTTGTCCTCAATTGTCTCATATGCATGTGAAATTTGAACATTGGATACAGAAGATCAAAGAAGAATCAATGCATTTGATTGACGGTGCTGCCGAAGAATATTGAAAGTGCCATAAACTAGCAGAAGAAGAAACATATCTGTCTAGGAGGAAGTGTAGCCAGAATGTGCCTTAGAGGCAGGGATGGCAAGGTTTCGCCTCACATACTTTGAACCTAGTATCAGGAGAATCCAGTCCCCGGAAAAGGACATCAGGCTTGGTAAAGCAGAAGGGCAGTGAAAACCAAGAGGACCCTTGATAAGATGGAGTGACGCAGTGGCTGCAACAATGGGCTCACCCAGAACAATAGCCGTGAGGATGGCACAGAACCAGCCAATGGTTCACTCTGTTGTGCATCAGATGGCTATGAGAAGGAACTGGCTCAGTAGTCAACAGCTGGCTCCATAACTAACAACACCAGCGCTCGTACACTGGATATGGATCCAAGGTGGACCTCATCTTGCCCATGTTCCATCCCTGACCCATCTCAAGACCTGCACTGAAGCATGCACATGCTCATTCACACTCAACTCCTTCTTAATATCGAACCACTTCTACTCTCCTGAACGGATGCCTTTTTCAAATTGCTGTGTTTCTGCACATTGCGTTCCCTCTACTCAGACCTTCACATCTGTCCTCTGCCTTACAATGTGACTGAAGCAAGGTCTCCTTTATGAAACGTCTACATACTAGCCTCAGCCATTTTCTGGTAAATGTACCCTTCCTTCAAATGCCAAACAACTTCCCTACTGTGTACATGATTCTACTGAACTCCATCCTCTGTGAACATGGTGATGCCTGTCTCCCCGAAGAATCCGGTTCTTTGAGGACTGGCTCTAGAGTCCTTGTTCTGCTTTCTAGTTGATGCTTGTATGATTGGCTAAGTGAGCACTTGTATACATCCTTGAGAGAATGTGCCTCAGGTGCCCTAGGCAGGTAGGAATAGCTTCGCTCCCAGCAAACTGGGGCTCTGCAGAGAACTGGAGTAGAGTGTATATTGGGTACCTTCAAATAGTTCAAGGAAAAATTCCACTACCTTTAATTGAGTTTTTCAACGAACTTTTTGAAGCCCCCTTCATATGAAAGAAGGCTGCATTTTTCATACAAAATCCTTGTTAGCTTATGTTTATCAGACAGGACCCACTGCTGTTATCCCACAAGAATGTTTTAATAAACAATTTTGCATTTGTCTCTGACTGCATTCCAAACTTCAGATGCTTTGAAATCATCATAAGAGAACACCTTCCCCCACCATCACCCATGAAGGAGTTCTTGGATGACACGAAGTAAGAATCCAGCTTCTTATTAAATGACCCACTGTTCAAATCCCCCTAGAACTGCAGTTCTCAACCTGTGGGTGGTGACCCCTTCGGGGGTCCAACGACACTTTCACAGGGATCACCTGATTCATAACAGCAGCAAAATTAGTTATGAAGTAGCAACAACAATAATTTTATGGTTGCAGGGTCACCACCACATGAATTGTATTGAAGGGTCGAGACATTAGGAAGGTTGAGAACCACTTCATCTGTGAAGAAAGGCCGACTAGTCTACCTCCAAGACAAATCAGCTCTTGACTCTAAAGCACAGTTCTACAGAGACACACGCGGGGTTGCCATGGCGGGCGACAGTCTGCATGACGACTGAGTAATCCATCAATCATCCACCAAATATTTGGTGAGCAAGTATTATGCGCCCCTCTCGCCCCCACCACCCATGGTAGTATCCGGGGTGCTAAAGATGTAGCTCTCCCTGACTCTGGGGGTTTGCATTCTAGAGTGAAGTGAAAAAGATGGTGTGTGTATTTCTTTTCTCAAAGAAGAGTTTCACGTTGTTTCCGTTTCTAATGAGAGCCTACGTGTCCATAACGAGTGGTGCGGCAGGTGATTTGTCGTATATTACAAAAATCTGCATGTGCAAAATTTCAGTTTGAATGAGCAAGCACGAAGAGATGAAACAAGTCTGTTCTCCACGTTTGAGCTCCTTCAAAGAACGGAACCAACAGGAGAGCAAATTAAAAAGAGAAAATGAGACTATTAAATAGCTGATAAAGTAAAATATGCCTTTCAAATTTCTGCTCATTGGTTTCCCGTGGTATTCATTGGTTTTTTTATTCATTTGTGCCATGGAAATGTTAGTGGTATGAAATAGACTATATATTTTAAAAATCTCTTAAATAGGCTATATCACAGACTGACCAGCCCAGACCCAACGTCTCTGGTAACATTTTATAAAGATATTTAATATAAATGGTTGAGTCTCAAGGCTGATGAGTTTTTCATTTGTTTCTAATGAGCAAGATGTGCTTAACATTTCACTGCACTATAAGTCGGAGTTTTATAAAATTTGATTAAATGATTCAGTTACAGAGAAATAGACTCAAAGGGTCAGACCACAATCTTTTGCATCTGCCTCCAGCTATCTAATAAGGCTAGGCAGATTGTTTCAGATAATGAAAAGCTATTCAAACTCTCAGGGAGTATTTTCAATCAGCATCTGACATTACAGACCACACGTCTAATAATTAGCCATGTGTTAAAATCATAGGACTTGGTTTCACTAACAGAAGAGATCTTTGTTTTAAATATAAATCCTACTTTATGAAGCAGAGACCCTACCTATCAAATATCTGGATGACTGTAAATAATTTAAAAAAACTATGCAGGGGGAATGAAGAAAAACTTTTCATATCAATTCATAGTTACACACCATCTTTAAATTCTCTAATCTTATACAGCTGCCAAGTGTAACATATATTATAATCCTAGTCTTTACTATGTCTTTAAAATTAGAAAAACAATAGGGTTGCTATTTCATTCGTCAAGAACTGGTTATTTTTCCACAGCTTTAAATGGTTATCTAATTGGTAAGATTATTTCCAGGGCTGAAGGGTAAGCTATCAATAAAAATAATGAACAGTTTGTGGTAATTACAGGGGCCTGTGTTAGTACACACTTATTTTTCCTTCCCTTGAAGTATGTCATGCAATTATTTATACATAACGTGAAAGAAATGGATATTAAGCCTTTATTAAAGAGGGTAGGGACAGGTTTTACTTCCACTAAAAAGTTTAATGGTTTTTAAACCAAGCAACCTTTAAAGTATGGTGACAAATTGGTAGACTAATGAGACTCAGTAAGATGACTTGTAGGGTAGTAACAAATGATGTGTCCTACCAGCCTCAAATGAATAGCTCTTTAGATATAAACACCTTTCAACCCGAAGAATTCATTTCAAGCTGGGACTTTTATGCACACATTTTTTTTTCACTCATGCTTTCACTCTTGGAAAAAATATTGATTGATTTTATATTTTATGACTAGCATGGTTAGGGGAGCAGAGGGTGAATTATGGTCCATATACTCTGTACCTACCTAGTTTGGGAAACAAAACATTCATGAAGTAAATGAAGGCATGTTGTGAGGAACCAACAAGAATTGTCATCCATTTCTGCCAGGAGATGAAATTAAAAGTTAAGAGGAGTTGTCTCTGGTAACGTAGTAAGAAGAGTGAAATGGAAAGATGAGCATATTCTTAGAGAAAATTAACTGCTGAGGAAATAACTGAGAAGAACTTTGTCCTGGTGAATAAACTCCGTGTGTCAGTGGAGCCAAGCAGGAAAAATCTGCTACGTAAGAACTCCGTAAAGTATCAGGGAATAAAGACGTCGGATTGAGGACTAAGATGTGCCTGTCCCGAGCCATGGGATTGTCAATGCATGCAGAAGCTGGACAACACATAAAGAAGATGGGAAATACTTGATGCATTTGAACTACAGTGTGGGTGAAGAATATTGAAAGAATCACGGACTGCCAGAGGACCAAATAAATCTGCTTTGGACAGAGTACCTTCATAACACTTCTTAGAAGTAAGGACGGGAGACTTTGTGTCACATACTTAAGACATGTTATCAGGAGAAACCAGTCCCTGGAGAAGGACACCATGTTGGAAGGCAGCGGGTCAGGAAAAAAAAAATGACAGAGGAAAGTCCTCAAAGAGACAGATTGACACAGTGGCTGTAGCTGTGGGTTCAAACATAACCACACGAGGATGGAGCAGGACTGGGCAGGGTTTCATTCACTTGTGCAGACATTAGCTGTGTATACTTTCACGGGGGAAGCATTGATCTAGGGCAGTGGTTCTCAACCTCCTAATGCCACAACCCTTTCATGCAGTTCCTCATGTGGTGGTGATCCCCAACCATCAAACTATTTTCCTTGCTACTTCATCCCTGTCATTTTGCTACTGTTATGAATCATCACGTAAATATCTGATAGACGGGATGTATTTTCATGGTTATAAATTGAACATCATTAAGGTATAGTGATTCATCACAAAACAATATGTAATTATGTATTGTGAACTATTTCTTTCTAATGAAAAATAAACGAAATTGTCTTGAAGCATGGTGTAACATGGGTAACCGTCTTCACGCCGGGTACTTGTAAGTGGGTGTATCTGCATGTGGGCGGACCTGCCTGGAGACGGATAGAGGAGCGGTGTCTTGGTTCCTAAGACCATCGTTTTCCGATGGTCTTAGGTGACCCCTGTGAGAGGGTCGTTCAACCCCCAAAGGGGTCTCAACCCACAGGTTGAGAGCTGCTGATCTGAAGGAACTTTGATATCTCAGTCTGCTGTAAAATTCTCTAAATCCAAATTCAAAAAGTTGTGCCAAGACAACTTGTAGTAAAAGGATATCAAAACTCAACTACCATGCAGGTATTCAAAGCTCTCCTTGACTTGAAATAAACTACTCAAACCTGAGAGAGAAAACATGGACTTGTAGGAGTGCCATGTGAATTGTCTCCTGCTCCACGGTTTCACACCCTTATTTCTCCTGCTCCATGCTGGGAACCATGCTGGGCATCTTCTGTGACGTCAGTATTACAATCACATTAGCAATGAAAGACTCAGAGAGAGTAATCCAAAAGCTATGCTGACCCCCAGAAGGGGCCAGTCTGTGGTTCAAACTTAAGACAATTCAGCTTTAAAGCCTGTTTACTGTTTATCCAATTAGGGAGGAACCGGTGGTAAACCCTGTCCAGTTTATTTTATTAACTTTAAAATGTCTATATTGTACCCTTACTCTTGACAAAGAAAGTTTTACTGGGTTCACAATTTTATGCCAGCAACTATTTTCTCTTGAAACTAGGCAACATTGCTTTCACCGGCCTTCCATGGATGCTGTTGGACACCCTGACCCCCATGGGATTCGCTGGAAATGTTTTTTGTTAGATTTTAGAATAGCTACTTGATTATTGGTTTTCTGAAACATCACTACACAGTACTGTATAGGAAAAATTTCGTGTTATTGATTCTGGTGGTAAATGTCATACTACTGTCCCTTAAATTGTGACCTCATCTACATTTCCCCACTTTTCTCATTCTGGGGATCTAATTTGAAGTATCATAGACCTTCTCAAGCTACCCCTCAGGACTCAGCCTCGTGTGTGTGTGTGTGTGTGTGTGTGTGTGTGTGTGTGTGTGTGTGCTTGCTAGTCTTCCTGCACTGTACTCTGGATAATTTCATTAATCCCTAATTCCTTTTTAATCTGTGTCTAAATCAACTGCTTCATTCATTTCTTGACTTTTAAGCTTCAGCAATTATATTTTTCAAGTCTAAAAATTCAGCTTTGTTCTTTTTCAATCCTCCCTGGTAAATGTTGATAGTTTTGAGCTACTTTTTAATTATTGACATTTCATCATTTATGCTTAAAAGCATTTTGATACATTATGTTATAGATCTGAAAATGAAGGGAGTTCCTTTTTAAACTTCTATTGACTATTATCCATGGTAGCTTATTTTCTTAAGTGGCTACTTTTGATAGTGGGTTCACACTCTACTGACTTTAATTTGTGGAAATCTGCAAGTGAGTCTGAATCAGCAGTACTCGTCTCCATTGAGAGTAACATTTTCTTCTGCTAAGAGCCACATGCTAAGGAGCTCTGGTGACATACTGGGCTATCCACTGAGCTGCTAAACATGACGTCAGTGGTTAGATCCCAGCATCTGCTCTGGGATAGAAATATGAGGTTGTGTACTCCTGTAAGGATTTAAAGCCTTAAAACCTCAAAGGGACAGCTCTACCTTGTGGCTATGATAGGGTGGCTATGAGTCAGAATTAACTGGATGGCTGTAAGCGAGTGAGAAGACCTCAATATTGTTCATCGACCTTGGCCATATTAGTTTATTTGGTGAATGGCACTTAAGTTTGTATTGTTGTTGTTAGGTTCTATTGAACCAGTGCTGATTCATAGCAACCATATATATATAATAGAACAAAACACTTACCAGTCCTGATCTACCCTCAGAATTGGTCTTGTGTTTTTGCCCATGGTTGCAGCCAATGTGCTGATCCACCTTGTTGAAGGTCTTCCTCTTTTTCACTCCCCTCTACTTTACCTTCTCCAGGGACTGGTCTCTCCGGACAGCATGTCCAGAGTACATGAGATGAAGTCTCCCCATGCTTGCCTCTAAGGAGAATTCTGACTGTACTTCTTTCAAAATATATTGGATTGTTCCTGTGGCATCCGTGGAGCTTTTATTTCCTTTGCCTGTTCTCAGGTATAAAACTTAGTCATTTGCTCTGGGTGACAATAGTGATACTCCTCTGGCCTTTCTCCCCTTGATGGGTATTGACCAATCTTCTCTCAGAAGTACTTCCCAGGATCCGTCCTCATTCAGAAGTGCATTCTTAGAAATCTTATTGATGCACTTCCGTCACCCTCAAACTCTGGTCATCCACCACGCATTATCAATCTGTTCTTCCACAGCACGTTTCTCACTTGTCTTTTCTTCACCAGAATCTGTGCCCTTTGTGCCACTCAGATTTTGGCCCAGAGCACTCTGCTCCTCTTGAATGGAGTGTTCCAGCTGGTCTTCTGACCCCTCTCATACTCTAACACAACACTAAAAACCACACTTCCTCCAACATATGCTTGCACATTTATTACTCAAAAGCTTTGAATTTCTCCCCATTAACTCTAGCAGTGGTCAATAAAGTGGTATCCTCTATGGCTCTTTTTG
>NW_022103915.1:16540270-16584803 GCF_000313985.2 Echinops telfairi | reverse complement strand
AAAAAAAAAAAAAAAAAAAGAATGGCATGGGAACCATGACTGGTGACTTCTGGCTTTACAATGGGAAGGAGAATCCAAGTCCACATCAGCCCCAGGCCAATTCCTGTGCCATGGAAGTGTGGCATGCCTCCTTTCTTTTTTCCTTTACTAATTCTGACACCAACTGTCGCTTCCGCAGTATTTTCAACTGTTGGGTTCTTCATGTGCTGGGTTCAAAGACTCATCACAATGGCCCCACTGAACCCACAGACAATTCTCACAATTATGAGACTTATTAGGGAAGCTAACAGGTTACGGTTCAGCCAGAAATTTTCAGGATCCAGTTCTTCCAGCCCGGACAGGCTCTTCTCAGCCATGCACTCAGATAGGCCACCATCTGATCCATGACCCCTCATCCACATAGCTCCTTGGCCTCTGCCTTCCTCTAGTAATATCATGGGGCTCTTTTAGATCCAGGGATAAATGTCCAAAGGGCATGCAACTCTGCCATAAACCTCAGCCTCAAAGCACTTAGCCTGAGTTCCATGGGCCAGCAAGCCTAGTTCCCAATTAAGTGCTTAGAGGCACCCTACTCTGCAAGTGAGCCGCTTGCCCAACAGCACTCTAATCTGTTTGCTCCGTTCACCAGAAGTCTGCCATTTGGCCCGTTCCCTGGCTCATGGTTTTGCAGCTCCCTCTCCTCAGCTGCGTCTTTGGTGACACTGCTTCCTGTCCTAGGATCAAGGAGCACCAACATTCAGGGATTTGGGGTTCCAAAGGAGGCCCTCCACTCCCTGTATAATAGTAAGAGCCACTCTTCCTGCTTCTGAAATGGTTCATTTCATACCCAGAAAGATGGCAAAACTGACCAATCCTCATGTTAACATTGCAAGCTATGACAATCACCCTGTTAACAATTACTCTAAGATTCAGTTGGCCTATCAGCTTCTTCTCCCACCTTCTTTCACCCAGAATGAGCAGGAAAAGCAAAACTCTATATGGTCCCACCCAATCATTCGGTTGAAGTTACAAAAATTGTGACGAAAAGGGGTTAAGGGGTTCACAGGGCAACACCTATCCCTTTCCTATCCATTTGTCTAAGATTTGCACACCCTCTATGACCCACATGTCCCCATTCATCTGAGTCCACAGCTTCATTCACACTGTGACTCAGAAATTATCATCTCAGACTATTAGGTTATAGTGACCTTTCTCTTTTCATGTATATATCCCACTTCTCCATCAAGACCATACCTATGTCTTTGAATCCTTTAAATCAGCAGTTCTCAACCTGTGGGTCACAACCCTTTGGTGGTTGAGTGACCTTTTCACAGGGGTCACCCAATTCATAACAGTAGCAAAATTACAGTTATGAAGTAGCAACGAAAATAATTTTATGGTTGGGTCACCACAACGTGAGGAACTGTATTAAAGGGTTGAGGCACTAGGAAGGTTGAGAACCACTGCTTTAAATGGTCAGAACAGGGCCTTCGAGCTTGTGGTGCTTACATAATTTCATGTCAACTTCATAAATAGGTCTAGGGGTGGAGTCTAGCCTGTCAGTCAGGTCACAGCCTGATGATGCCTCCTTGTGGGTGTGGCCTTCTCACGATTCTGGAAACTAACTCTCTCTTGATTCTGCCTTTGGAAGAGCGCTCTCTCTCACTTTCTCTCTCTCTCTCCTTTTGTTTTCCTGTGGACAAACCACGTAGATCTATGCTGACACCTGAGCGAGCCATGCAGTGGAGACCTGCGGAGACAGCCCTGTGATGCTTCCATTTCCATTGGATCCACAGGAGCTTTCACCCACTGGCCTGTGATCTTCCTGCAGTTGGCACCATTGCGAGTGGCAAAGAGCCTGAAGAAAAATTTATGGACTAGTGTCAGACATATTGGACTTATGGGCTTGATATGGACTGGGCTGGGATGTTTTCCCAATTTACAATTATTCTTCCTTTCCTGTGAATGTCCCTGGATTTTACTCTAGTCAACCCAGACTAACACAGGACTCGAAGTATAAAGAAGAAATACTAGGGTAGGGAGAGATGTTGAATTCAGACAGAGCTGGAATTAAATCTATTTATATCTCTAATTAGCCTGAACAATTTCTTAGCCTTATTGAGTGTCAGATTCCTAATGGTTAAACCGTATACAGAGCCATATTCCTTTGGAACTCACCACTTATCCTTCCCATCTCATTACTGTGGTTTTACTGAACACATTCCGTTCCTGGTATCCACACCAGATTGTAAACTGAATAGTCAGGACTGATCTTTTCCATTCAGACTACTACGCTCTGGACCCAGGGCTGGAAAGCAGCATTTGTTGAATGAAGGGGAAATTTATTTTAAATGGAAATCACAGAAAATGTTCAGTAAAAGATGTTTCCTATACATTGTTGTTTGTAGGTAACATCAAGTCGGCTCTGACCCACAGCAACCATCTGCACCACAGAACGAAGCACTGCCCAGTCCTGTGTCATCCCCACAAGTGTTCCTGTGCTCGAGCCCAGTGTCAATCCTTCTCCTTGATGGCCTTCCACTTTTTAGTTGTCCCTCTACATTAGTAAGCATGATGTCCTTCTCCAGGCTCTGGGCTCTCCTGACAACATGCCTAGAGTATGTAGGAAGAAATCTCGTCATCTTCACAACTAATGAGCACTCTGGCCATACTTCTTCCAAGACAGATAAGTTTGTCCTTTTAACGGAACATGGAATTGTCAATATTATTTTCAGCACCACAATTCAAATGCATTGATTCTTCTTTGGTCTTCTTAATTCATTATCCAACTATCACATACCTTTGAGACAATTGACCATATAATGGGTTGGGCCAGGCACCTCTTAGTCTTCAAAGTCACATCCTTACTTTTCAATACTCTAAAGAGGTCTGCTGCAGTAGATTTACCTAATGCAAATCATCTTTTGATCTCTTGACTTCTCCTTTCAGGAGCACTGATCGTGGATCCACAGAAGACAAAATCCTTGACAACTTCAATTTTTTCTCTGTTTATGATGATGTTTCCTATTGGTCCAGTTGTGACTATTTTAGTTTTCTTTATGTTGAGTTGTAATCCATACTGAAAGCTGAAATCCTTATCTTCATAAACCAGCGTGCTCATTGAGTGTGTGTGTGTGTGTGTGTGTGTTATTTACTATGTAACTGTAAACCCAAAATGAAACTCAGTGCCAATGAGTCCATTCCCACTCATGGCCACTCTATAGGGCAGAGCAGAACTGCCCCTGTGGGTCCTGAGACTGCAATTCCTTACAGGAACAGGAAGCCTCGTATTTCTCTTATGGAGAGGATGGTTATTTTGAACTGTTGACCTTCTGGATCATAGCCCAAAGCACAACTCACTCTGCCACCAGAGATGCAAGTAGACACCTTCTAGACAACTGATGTATTAGGAAACAGATGAACAAAAGCATAAGGTTGAAAAATTCAAATGAATGACATTTATGAAAATCATGTAACTACTTCATAATCTCCAGAAGAAAGTCTTGCCTGATTTATAAAGGCTACGCTTTTGAAGAGTCCACCTCTGGAAACAGTAAAAGCTGCATATTTGGCCTCCAGAAGTAACTATATATTTAGAAAATATGGATTTTTTTTTTTCAGGAAACAAAATGGTCATGGTTCCAATACAAAGTGCTTACAAAACCCCAAGGCTTCTCCATCCAATTGTCTTTGGCTCTTTCCCAATGACGTTTCTTCTAAGTGCAGGCTTTAAAATAACCCCCTGCCTTGAGACAGACTTGAGAAGCCTGTCCACTTAACCAGAATTGACTTTCTCTCTGCACCGTGCCTATAGGACCTGTGAGTATAAATTGCCAATGATCCTATTAGACATGGCTGTGTTAGAAGTGACTGTGAGGAAGAGGCTCAGCTAAAGGCAAAGAAACATCACTAAAAAGAATGTGCTGTCCAGTCGATCCTGCTTCTTGGCGATCTCACGTGTGACAGAGGAGAACTGGTTCATCAGACGTCTGGATTCTGATCGTTATGAAATCCATTCACTGGACTCTTCTCTCTCCTGGCTTTCTTCCTGGTGCTACTGAGTGCGTGAGAATCAGCAGCCTTTAGCTTGACAGCTAGTAGGGAATCACCTGAACCCTTGGAAAACATTTATTCAATCTCAAAAATGGAAGGCCTCGCTCTCTCCTTGGAGCTGAGCGTGCAGCTGTGTGATGATAGCTCAAGTCACTCGGCTCCTCTGGATTCCGCATCAGTGAAAGAGTGGATTGGATTGGAGGATCTCTCATACTCCTTCGAGCCCTACACATTCCCATGAATCTTTGCAAATGCCTCAGGCAATTGGGTTCCAGAGTCCTATTAGTCTCCCCCCACCACCCGCTCCCACCCCCAAAGAGGCTATGCCACTTATTCCTTCACCAAGAAATCAAGCAACACTCTTTTCAGCAAAGAAAATTCAAAAACGCAACGGCTAGTTCTCAGACAAATTTATTGAAGATGGAGAATCCCAAACACACAACACTATCAAGAAAATCAATGTTCAGCCCTTCTAAGGGTTCTGAGGAGCAATTGTTTCCTTCTATATTTGAGGGAGAGGAAATGGAAAATCTGCGTGCACATAATATTGAACCATGAAGCACACCCTCATCCAAATACTTTTCCCATGTCTCTAAACATCTTACAGGCAATGATCCTTGAATGAGTATTTCTAGGCAATGAGAGCAGATTCTTCTCATCATTTTTTTCAGCCACTTATTCCAAACTTCTATGTTTTCCATGCACTGGGGCCATGGCTGACTTTTGTATCTTTTTTCCTCATTCCTAGCCCTGGCAGCATTTCGTGTTCATCACTTAAAGGGAACTGAATAAATGCTTATGGCTTCCTCCCACTCCCTCCTCCCCAGCCCTTCACAAAATGCTATTGGAGCTGGAAGAGAGGGTAAGTCAGGTGAAGCGCAGAATAATTTATTATACTTTCTAATTCCTCAAAGGTATTTTTATCACCGTTTTCCTCCCACACACATAGTACACACACCACTGCCCTTTGTTCCCTTCCAACACCCAAAGCAGAGTCAGACACCACATATATTACCTGTAAATTATCTCCGTAAACCATGTGAATCAGATAGCACAAAGGCAAAGGGCACATCCAAAGAAAAAGGCTGGGTCCTGTGATTAATGAATTGGAGAAACCGGAGATAAATAGACAGTTTTAAGAAGCCTCTGACCCACCTCTAAGACTTCTGAGAAAGGAGCACCTGCAGACAGGAGGAAAGCAGTAGAAGGTGTAAAAGAAAAGACAACATTTTAAGGAACCAGGACGAAGTGAGGTATAAACAACAAGAGCCACATTTATTATGGTAGAATATAAATGTTATAATCTAAAGGTCCCTTCATCAACAGCCCAGCTTGTGAACACACATGACCTCATAAAGGCAATCTGCACTTGATTGCCCCACAAACTGACACAGGATGCTCATCAGAGGCGATGCCCACTGTCTCCTTCACTCAAGTCTATCTGCGTATTCTACGTCATTGGAATGTGTGTGAGTCATAGGCTGCTACTGGACCTGGCCAATGCTTCACCACACTATAATTTCACCTGCCCAGCCTTTCACAGCCAGTGCACACCAGCACGTCAGTAGGTAGCACTCCCCGTGGGTCCTCCGCTCTGCCATCATCAGGATAGAGCATCTTCCTGCCAGTGACTGCCAAGGACCCGGACCCCGGAAGCTAGTTATCTATCATTCATTCAGTCTTGAATCCAATCAATGTCTAATGCTTTGTATGTGCCAAGACGTAAGTGTCAGAAACACAGTTGTGAACAAGTCAACTTGCTGTTAAATGATAATGAAATAAGAATATTTTAAAAAATAAACTCAAAGTGAGAAAGAAAATTCTAGCAATTGTTTCAAATGAGGGCAAAAAAAGTGTAATATTTTCAAAGCTATGTATTTAAATTGTTGGCTTTTTGTCAGTCCAAGTTATATTTGTTATTCAACACCACATTTCGAACGCATCAATAATTCTCCTGTCTTCTTTTTATTATCTAATCATACGTATATAGTAAAAAATATTATCCATACTTGGCAAATGAGAACTCCACATCATAAAGAAAATTGTGTGTCCTATGTTACACTGTTAATAAGTGTCTGAGTGAGAATTTGAAGCAGGCGGAAATCATTCTCTCTTTGTGATATTGAGACAAATGATCCTAAAGAAAAAAATGGGAAGAAGTGAAAGAAGACATTAGAGAGAAAAAAAAGAAGAAAACCAACACCAAATTCCTTATTTTGTATATCTTCAATTTTGGAGAGGCATATTAAGTTTTAAGAAGCAAATCTAAAATCTCCACTCAACGTCCTATTCTTGGCTTCTTGGAAGAAAAGTGAAGGAAGGCAATCTTGCAAGTCCTTTGGGCAGTAAGAGAAACCACTGCAACGATGGGCTTCCAATTATCTTTGGCATTAAACATGAAGAGGTGGTGACTGGTACTCTTTAGGATAAACGCCTAGCAGGGGGATTGCTGGATCGTTTGACGTGTTTATTCCCAATTGTTTGAGGTAGCACCATATTACTTTCCACGGTGCTGATACATATTTACAATCCCACCAACACTCTCTGAGCATTCCAATCTCCCCACACCTTCTCCAGCATTAGTTGTTTCTACCTTTTTTTAACTTGGCTGTCGTTGTCAGCACAAGGTGGTATCGCACCACTGCTTAATTCCCAATTCCTAGAGAGCTAGTGATAGTGAGCATTTCCACATATGATTGTTGGCAAAAAATTGGCCATGTCATCTTTGGAAGAATATCTGTTTATGTCCTTGACCAATATCTTAATTGGGTTATTTGTCTTTTTTTTATTAAGATGTAGTACTTTTCTATAGATTTTAGAGATTAGTCCCTTGTCTGTTGTGTTGTCAAAAAAAGTTCCCTTTCTGTAGATTCTTTTTTCATTCTTTGGATGAAGTCTCTTGATGTACATAATCATCTTAGTTCTAGCAGCCCTACTCAGCTGTTTTGTCATCCACTGTGTGTTTCCTTTGTTATGTTTTAAAGCATGTTTCTGATCTGCAAGAGAGTCTTAAGTTAGTCCCCATTTTCTCAGGGATGATTTTAATAGCTCTGGGACTTACATTCATGTCTTTGATCCATCTCGAGTTTGCTTTTGTGCATAGAGTGAAGTATGAATCTTGATTTATTCTTCTATAGATGGAAATCCAATTTTGCCAGCACCATTTGTTGAAGAGGCACAGATGTACTGCCTTACTTACAGTTCTATAATGTATCTCCCAGTTCTAATAACCATTGCCATGTATGCACAGGAACTCATTACAGACAACATTCATGAAGAAAGGGTGTTTTAAGGATGTTAACAAGGATATGTTACAAAGTTTCTCATCTGCTAACTAATCCCAAAGGGGCATACTACTTTGATGTAAGCTTCACTTTGAAGGCATTCAGCCCAAGCTCTACTCTGTGGGACAGCCAACCCACTTCCCTCTGTTGAGTGACCAGAGACACCACACTTCACAAGCCAGCCCCCTGAACAAAAGCTCTCAGCTTTACTTGCTCCGTGGCATGGGAAGTCCATCCCTCTGTTCCACGGTCTGGCTCGAGGTTGTCCTGCTGCTCCGTTCATGACCTAGCTGTCATCTAGATTCAAGAGTTTCACAGTACATGGATCTCAGGTCCAGAGGACACACTCCACACTTTGCTCTGACTGGTAATGAGATTCCCCCACTCCTGTTTCTATGGGCTCATTTTATAACAGCAGGATGCCACTCCCGGGAAAGATAAAGCAATGGGCTAGACTCGTGATGGGGATTAATTTGGTTGAAACGGAAGAATGCAGTCCACAAGAGGGAGAAGAGAAATCAAAGAGTGGGTGAAGGGTGAACTACTGGGGGGGTTGATTAAATGGTTGAACACAAAGTTGGTGATCCTAAGTGTCTACCTCCACTTAATTTTAATAATGTCTACCTCCGCAATAAAAAATTTTAATGAGTGGAAGAGTGCTATTACACTCTGGGGTACTGCAATCGATATTAGATAATAAAGGTATGTGTAAAGGTGAATGAAATTCAGTATACTTTGTAAACTTTCCCTCAAATCACACATATACACACACAAATTTTTTTAAAGGAAAGCTTAACTATTATTGGCTCATGAGCAACCAGGAGCGCTCTTCCTTTCCCTGTGTATTAATCCCCAAACAGAAAAGCAGAGCAGACCAGGACACCAAGAGTTTCCATTCAAACAAACTTACCCAGCAGAGTGATTCTGAAAGTTCACAACCGTTAAGTGTCTTTCCACTTAAGATTTTTTTTTTGTAGAAGTGAAAGGGCTCCACAGGCTTCTGATACAAAAGCCTTTATGCTTTCACTCTATGATAAGCAAAGGAACTTAAGTGCACACAGGCATTCAATCAAGGATATTGGCCGATGGTTCGCATTTAGTCTGTGGGGGTGTGGAGGTGAGGCAGGCCTGGGAAGCATAGATTCTGAGAAGGTGATGTGAAACTGAGGGCAGTGGAGAGGCATCCTTGTTGTCGAAGGGAAACAGTCCAATGGAGGACAGTCATGCTAGAACTTCTCCTTTTCTTCTTTATGTCATGTACCTTTTAACAGCTATTTTTTTTATCAATTAATAGTATTCCATTGGGTGGTCCTGTATGAAGCTATCAGTGGTTCTTCAGTAGACTTTACCTCCTGATGACTGTGTGTCAGAGTAAAATCGTCTTCCACAGGCTTTTCAGTGGCTGACTTTTCAAAAGCAGACCATTGGGCTTTCCGACCAAGGCACTCTTGGGGGGACTTGAACCTTTTGGTTAGCAGCTGAGTGCTTGACAGCTTGCAGCACGGGGACTCGCACAGGCCTCAAGGAAAGAGTTGACAAAATTGGAACAATTCATCAAAATATGAGGGATCCATGAGCGTGGTAGTTATATAACTTGAGGTTATCAAGAGTGAAGGGGTGGAGTTTATCCTGCCAATCGAGTTGTGGCTTTATTGGAGAGTGATGAGATAAATGACTCTCTGGAAGCCAGCCTCCCGCTCCCTCTGTTTTCACCTTCCTGTTGACAAGCTGCACGGAACCACGCTGAAACCTGTGAGAGCCCTTGAAGTGCTTCCACCGCACTTGTGGATCCACAAGACTTTGCACCCACTGGCCTGTGAGCATCCTGCGTTTTGTAAAGCTGCATGTACTGTGTAAGTCTGAAGAAGGATATGTAGACTACTATTACACTTACGGGCTAATATCAGATTAGGGACTTGATCTGGACGGAGCTGGGATGTTTTCTTAGTACACAAATCTCCTTCTTATACTCATATATGATTGTGTCTGGATTTGTTTCTCTAGTCAACCCAGTCTAACACATTGATGAAGTCAAATCAGGAGTCCTCACAGCTTTATGGGAAGTGTAGGGTTTACAACATCTAGATAATTTCAAACCACGGTTTTCTAAATCTCTGAGAAAGGTAGTATGGGAGTCAGTTATAGCATGCAAAACCACATACCCTTCCCAGAGTTTCAAATTGTGCTTTTATTTGGAAATAAAGTCATTGCTAACTAAGATAAGATGTAGTCCTACCAGAGCAAGGTGACCCCTAATCCAACATAACTGGCATTCCTATAAGAAATGGAAGAAAGGGACAGAGGCACAGAGGAAATGATTCTAAGTGATGATCATAGTGGAGGCTGGAGTGTTGTATGTACAAGTGAAGGAGTGTCAAAATTTTCCGAAGCACCAGAAGCTAAGAGCAAGGCATGGAGCAGAGCTTCCCAGAGCGCCTTCGTGAATTCGGAGGATGCCCTGCTGTCTCTTAATCCCTGACTGCTCACCTACCAAACGGAACTAATACATCTCTATTATTTCAGTGTGGGTGAGTTTGGGATATTTTGTCGTTATAGCATCCTTAGGACACCAATACTTGTAAGATTCATGGGTTACAGGAGAAGGCAAAACTCACATATATTTCTGATACTAAACTAAGGTATTTGGGCACTTGGGAACTTTAAAAAAAAAACAGTCAAACTCACTGTCATTCAGGCAAATTTGATTCATAGCCATTCTGATAGGATAGGGTAGAAGTACCTTGTGGGTTTCTTAGACAGTAACTCTTGATGGGAGTAGAAAGCCCATCTCTCTCCTTTGGGGCAATGAGTGGTTTCAAACTGTTGACCTTCCAGTTAGCAGCCCAACCTGTAACCACTATGGCACCAGGGCTCCTTGAAAGTAACTGTTAATTAGTTCGGCAAGTCAGTAACTCCCATGCACTATGCTAATGACTGAATACAGGGCCCAATTGGACAAGGAAACAAGTAGTAGAAAACAAAGAACATAGTTAATCTTGTTTAGCACACACTGAGTCCCCAGGTGAGCAAACAGTTAACCATTCAACTACGAGCCAAATGACTGGTGGTTTGAACCCATCCAGAGGTATCTTAGCAGACAAGCCTGGCAATGTGCTTCCCAAAACCCTAGGAGCAGTTCGACTCTATATCCATATGGCTGCCCTGCCTCAGTGTTGACTTTACTTAAAAATAAAAACAAAGCACTTGCTATGTGCCTGCCTGTGTGCATCTGCTATGTTCTCACACTGATTCACCCCACAATCTCTATGAAGTAGGTATTGCCCCAGTGCAGACATTTCGGAGCTGAAACTCAGGGAAGACAAGCGCAATGCATTGCTGTGCGTGGATTGGAGCAGCTGCTTGAAAGGATAAAATGAGCCTTCTAATTCCAACTTCCAACTGGTCCTTGGGGGCTCTCCCGCACTTTCCAAAGCCCTTGGCATTCACGAAAGGTCAGGCTTTCATCCTAAATGACCAAGTTTCAATAATAGTGCCATAAATCCAAACAATGGAATCTGGCTCGCTCATAAATTGTCCTGCTTCCAGCCAGGCCAAGAAGATTCAATCTTCTGGCACTAAAAAAAATTGAAGATGGTGTTCAAACTCAATGCAGACTTGCCGATTGTCTCTATCTAGCTCTTTCTAAAAGGAAGAAAATGTCAAGGCAAAGCAAAATCTTTGGAGGAATGGAAGGAATGCAGCATTCATACCAGCTACAGAATTCTCCCCGATTACACAAACTAGACCCTCACTTTCAGAATCTGATTCATGAGGCTCAGAAAGAAATGAGGAAGAGGCATTTCTGAAGAGATTCACAAGATTTTGTTTTGCAATGTTTGATTTCTTTTTGTGTATCTTTGTGATTATGGAACAACAACCTCATTGAATTCAATAGAATTAATTCAATCAGAGTGGCTTGAAAAATCATTCAAATTAATGAAAGATCAGTTTTAAAGATTTGTAATATCATTTAGGTTCATTACCATGGTGATTTTAAGTTGGAGAAAGAATATACAATTTCATCTCTAACTATGAAGAAATCAAAGGGAGTTTTGAGAGCTGACCCAGGGTATAACAACTTCTAGACAAGGGTTACAGTCTTGGAAACTCACAGGGATGGTACTACCCTGTCCTACACTGTTGCTCTGTGTTGGCATCAACGCAGGGGCAGTGAGTTTGGTTTTGGGGTTTCTAGATACACACCAATGCTCCCTACAAAACTACGTCAGGAAATGGGTATTTGTACTGTAATTTCCTGCCTTGCTGGGGGCTTATAGGCCATTTAGTAACATACAGTCTTAGTGCCAAGGGTAGCATTTTGGGAGTTGGAGCATCTTAATTGTAAGCAACTCTTAGAGTTCACAGTTGCACAAAGACACTCCATCTTTCAACGGGTAGTAAATGATACTTCCTGTTTCCTTGGCTACTTCTTCATTACCATTGCTCAGCTCAATCAGTGGTCCCCTTTCAAGCTCTCATTCCACAACATCATCATCTACACTTCATTTGGTGACTGAATGTTGAACCATTCCTACAGTTCTATAAACACTTAAATGGAAATGTATCTAGCATGTGTATTGTTGTTATTAAATTGAGCATTTACTACTCACAGGCAGTTGAGCTTTCCGTGTATGAGCACATTTACTATACTTAATAAGCATATTAAATAAATGCTACTAACGCCTCTAATATGGAAGGTGAAAAATGAAGCACAGGGAGGTTGAATAAACTGACAAAGATCTTGAAGCTAAAAAGTGGCAGAGGTGGGATCTGAACTCTCACAGTCAAGATGGCATGCCCCTGCTCTTCATCTACAAGTCTTATCCTACTGCATGGTTCCATGACCTGTTTGTCCTTCACTCGGTATGTTATCTCACTCTAGCCTAAGTCCTAACTGACTGTCAATTAAAACAAAACAAAGCACAGCAGCACAAGAAGAATCATCTCTCTTTTGTATCATTCCACACAGACTACCCCCTGCCTATGGCACATCCATAACTCAAAACAAGACCACAGTTCTCAAGCCCATCTAATGCGTAGCACTCCTGTATAAGGTTTCTAAGGCTGTACATCTTTACAGGAGCAGACAGCGTCACCTTTCTCCAACAGAACAGTTGGCAGGCTTATAATTCAAAGCTTATTCGACAGTGCTATCGTAGGTCTTAGGGACCCTTTGTCCCTTTCTCCTAAACATGAACCTAAAACAAAACAAACTCACCACCATCAGCTGATTCTGATCCATAGTGAACCTATAGGAGAGGGTAGAACTGCCCCTGTGAGTTTCCCAGACAGTAACTCTTTGCAGGAGTGGAAAGCTATGTCTCCCCACATAGCAACTAGTGGTTTCAAACTGCTGACCCTGTAGCAGTGGTTCTCAACCGTCCTACTGCCACAACCCTTTAATACAGTTCCTCATGTTGTGGTGACTCCCAACCATAAAATTATTTTCATTGCTACTTCATAAATTCAATGAATGAATCTGCTACTCATGAATCAGGCGGCCCCTGTGAGAGGGTGTTCGATCCCCAAAGGGGTCGTGACCCACAGGTTGAGAACCGCTGCCCTGTAGTTAGCAGCCCAACTAATAACTACTTTGTCACCAGGGCCAGTAACCTGAAAGACAGGCTAGCTAACACAAACATAAGAAAACATATTAATGAGGATATTACACACACATATCAGTTTAGTCACATGAAAGAGCCCCTTTACCTACTGTTGACCTATGCATATGTATCTATACATGTTTGGTTTTTCTTTCCCTAGGCATTATAAACATTTTCCTGTAGAATAATCCCTGAGTGCATAGTCTCTGCATTCAAACTCCTTAGGTTTGAATGTCCATGTCAATACTTACAGGTTGGGTGATGCATCCACCGCTGTGGCCACTTTTGAACCTTTCTGGCCATGTTTCCTCCATGGAGCTAACAGTGTCCCATAGCTATGACTAGTTGCTGTGCTAAGTGGTTTTCTGATATGAACTCATTCAAGTCCCTGTACAAATTCATGAAACAGGCACTTGGTACAGTATCTGTCATATAGAAACTACTCAATTGAACACAACGAGTAAGCACTTTATGTGTGTATGTGTTCATAGCATATAATTTAAAACTGCCTGGAATAGTCTATTGTTCTCTATATGAAACTTATATTTTTAAAGCAAAAAATTTAGTTTTGGGTTTTTTTTTTTAACTCCAAGCCTGTTGAGGGAGAATGAGCTAAAGCAAAGGACTCTCTCTAAGGGAGATGCTGAAGGAAGCACCAACAGGCAGGAGTCAAGAAACCTCTCATTGTATTGGAAGAACTGTCGGAATCGCCCTGGTAGGGGTTAATGCCATCATTGAAGTCCAGTACAAATAATAATGGCAAAACACAAAGCTAGGCAAGACCAGGAACTGCCAAACCTCACTGCTGCAGAATTGTTCTCACTCATAGCGACCCTATAGGACAGGTACACCTGCCCATGTGGATGTTCAATACTGCAATTCCTTATGGGAATAGAAACTCTGATCTTTCTCCCACAGAGTAGCTGGTGGTTTCAAACAGCCGACCTTGCCGTGGGCAGCTCAATGGGTAATTCACTACACCACCAGGGCTCCGCATAGTCCCTAACAGTACACACATTAAGCCGATATGTACAGTTTTTCTAAATGATCTGTCTGACCAGGTGAGACGACCTCCAAAGAAGCAAAGGTGGTTAGCTGGATTGCTGTGTTGCGTGGAAGGTGACAAAACTCCAACGCTAGTCCTTAAAATGAGACAGGACTTGGGAAACTCCAGCTTCGTCTGCTGAAGAGGCTGTTTGCCTTCACAGAGGTGTCTTTCTAATGCCAACCTCCTACAGAGAGAGAGAGAGAGAGCGCCTCAGGCAGAGTGTGGGAACACAGCAGGATGCATTAGGATTGGCAGCATGTCCGGAGGGGTGACTTCAACAGCCTGGGATAATTTAAATCTTAAGCTTGCAGCCATCAGACCCCTTGGCAGACCCAAGCCTCTTGTCGCTGCTTCTTTGCATGCTTGCTTCCCTGTCCATGCCGGTCAAAGACCCAGCCTGGGGAGAACATAACCAGGTTTATGATTGGACCTCAGCAATAGAACCAGACCCAGGGTTGGTCCATTCACAAGCTGTAGACCTAGACAGGCCAAGTACCCCACACCTGATGAAAGCCCTCAGACACCTTTCATGCAGCAGCAACTCGCTGGAGTCCACCTGCTGCCTCAGGTGCTTTCCTTTCCTTTCCAAGTAACCTTTGCTTTCTGCTTGCCGTTTGGGTCCGAGAGTCTATTCTTTAGTTCAAGAATCAAGAGCCCCTAGACACTTCTGAGCAGGTCCAATACGACCCCTGTGCCATTGTATCTCCGGGGAATGAAGTCTTCTCTCCTCCTTCATCATTCTGCTGACGCCTGCATTTTCCATTTTATATTGTTATCTAAAACCCCAACCATAGAGATTCTGAAGCATCAGTAATGTGTAAGAAAATATCTACCTGCTAATTTTGAGCCTTTGTTCACCCAGCAACAAACTTCTCTAGATTTTTACCTTGATGATTACAAAATACGTTATGAATTATATGATCAATATTCTTCCATGCACTTAATAAAGCAAACTATATTATACATCCATAATCACACCCCTAAAGAGATAATATATCTCTAAATCTGCTTCTGGCTAAAACATTTCACAAGTTCTTTTCTTCCTATGCTCGCTGCAGGAGGTTCAAGATTGCTTCGTAAAAGGATTGTTCTTCAAATACACGTCTTTACCATGTATTTGCTCTAACATGGACCTATAGGAGCTATCTATCCCATGAATAGAAAGCTTCTATCAGAGCTCCGACACCGTCTTAGAAACTTACAAGAGCAGTTCTACCCTGTTCAGTAGAGTTGCTATGAGTCAGCAGTGAATCAATGGCTGTGAGTTGTTTTGTTTTGTTTTGTTTCAATCTCCTTGCAGAGGAGGCTAATGTGAAGAAAAGCAAACTAGAAGGAAAACTAACTGGATTGCTAACATCTGCCCTTGGGATGTTACCACCCTAACGATCTGGACCGGCTCAACCTACGAATTTGGATCAAGACCAGGAGGAAAAGATTGAGAGTGGGAGTGGGGTGAGAAAGAAGTAAAAGGAGAAAGAGGGAAAAGACAAGCAAAATCGGAGTGGGAAAAGGTATCCCAAGTTTTGCCAAATAATTCAAAAAACTCTCCCTGCCACCAAGTGGATGCTCACACAAAACCACCTTTAGCACAGGGTAGCGCTGCCCCTGTGAGTCTCTGAGACGAACTCTTTACTGGAGTAGAAAGCCTCTCTTTCTCCCAAGGAGCAGATGGTGGTTCTGAACTGTGGACCTGTGGTTAGCAGCCCAGCATGTGACCACTGTGCCACCAGAGCTCCTTGCCAAGGACTCACCATGAAAACCATGACAGACCCTCTCCCTCTAAATTAGTATCTGGGAATACACACTTTCCTGATATTTTAAAAATTGCTGGAGAAACTGAGGAAATAAGCAAATGACCCGTGGCTTTGAGTGTTCTGAAGGAAGGTCATTGTCAGGGAAGTTAACAGTAGGAACAACTTAAAAGGATTTTTCTTCCTGTCTTGACAATGGAGCATAGGGACTCCCTGGTCCGACACGACTGATGGAGCGCTTCTGTGTGATGGCAAACCTTTTCTTTAAAAAACGTTTGTTGCTTCACATTCCCTGCTGCCTTGACAGATAAAATCTAGTGCTGGGGCTTCTTTAAGCAAGGCAACAAAGGGGCTGAGCACCCAGCACTATCTCTCTGGTATTCATAAAAAGTTTGTTTTGCTGATTTTTTTTCCTTCCACATTTTAAAGAATGAGCTCCCTGAGAGCACATCTTTTAAAAATGACTGACAATGTGGATTGAAAAGATACATTAGCAACCAAACATTTCCCTGACAGGGATTGAGATAAAACAGAAACATCACACACCTAGCCTGGCCATTCTTGTTTCCTGCGAACCTTTTCCTCACTCTATTATACCTATGTGAAAAGAGAATTTTTTTTTAAAAGGGAAGAGATATTGTATCTGTGCATATGCCTATGTATATATGCCCAGAAATACATAGGTGTGTTTGTACACACACATGCATATGCATATGCGTGCCTGCACATATGTGTATGTGCTTGTATATAGGTTTACATAAGTATACACGTGTATGTATTATACTAACACCTTGACTTAAATTTCTTATTGTAATGTGTCAATGGCTGACATCCCTGGGCTTTCTCCCATGGAAGTACTGGCCCAGTCCCTCCTGAGCTGCTTGTCACTGCAACAGAGGAAGCCACACGTGTAAGACAGGAAGGCAAGACGCTGGCAGGACAGAAGACAGAGAAAAGATTTAATAAGCCCAGTTTTCTCTGATCACAAAGCAAGTCTCCTCACAATTTGAGGAAAACCCTGGTCTAACGATAGTTTATCAGGTCTCGTGGGGATTGGGTGGTGAGTCTGATTGCCCAGTGGCCCTGATGTTTGAATACTAATTGGTCCTTGGTCCAGCACAATGATTGGTCTCCTAATCCACAGTGTGTTGTGTACTTCACTATCCTGCGAGGCATGTCAGGATACGTCATCAGGACATCCAATGGAACGAATCACAAGACACAATTTGGGAAGGGTCATCAGACCTCTAGCTGACCCTGCTATTTAGTGTGTTCTAAAATAAGTATATCTCTCTGGAGAATCATTCTTGTCAATGGTTATCTCCATCTTCCTCTGTGTTTTTTAATTTCCCAGATGTGTTTCTGAATCTATTACATGAGATTAATTAAACAACCTTTTCATAAAATTAATGTTTATTGAATTTAAAGTGACTGTAAAGCAGTAATCAAAATGCCTGAAAATGGTGAGATCTTACGGTGAGGTGAAATATCTTCATATGGCTCTTCTCTCTGTGTCTATGTAGCTCCCACCAAATGAATCGGTAGCACTATGTCAACAGGCTATGTAGAGTGCTAACAGAGGGGTTTGGTCAGCTTTATATGCCTGAACTCTGTGTATCAGAGAGTCCTATCAGCCGCAGACAGAGAATTCGCTGGACCATCAAAGAGGAAGATTCACCAGGGAAGTACTTTCTAAATCCCTGACTGAATTGGTGGAAGCAGCAGATACCATATCATACTGGGGTCAGAGAAGGAGGTAAGCTGACCATGAGACTCAGCAAAAGAGTAGCACTGAGCCTCGGAGGCTGTGAGGCAGGGCATCAGGTAAGCTTCCTGGTCTGTGGAGATAGAGATCAAGGGACTACATGACTGAGAAGCTGAGAACAAAAAGAAGAGTTGACTATTGGCTGAGGAGAGGTGTTCTTGTGGATCAAATGCCTGTATCTTTAATACTTACGGATCCTACATTGTGGTAGAGCTTGCTAACTTCCCTAATAAACCCCCATAATTGTGACTGTTATCCGTGTGGTGTATGTGTCCATTGAAAGTCATTATTGAACCCAGCAGGAAAGTAGAGTGTTGTGGGTGGAATGGTTGGTGTCAGAACAAGGGCGAGGAAAATAGCGGGCGGAGGCATGCCTGTCTTGTGGCAGTGGGTCTTGGACTGGTATGGAGATGACTTTTATTTCTCCATTATGTAGGCAGAGGAGTCAGATGCAGCCCCCATACAGTGTTCTCAGATCCCAAGAGCTATTATCTAGAGTCACAGCAAAGGACAGTGTTTGTCAAATCGGTTCTGACATCAGCCCAGCCAAGAGTCTTGGTTCAGTCCTTTGCTGGCTGTGTGATTTGAGCATGGAACTTGGTCTCTCCCAACTTTGTCAATTGTAAAATGCAATTTTCTCAACTATAAAATGCAATAATAGCATGTTGTCCATACAGTTGTGGGTAGGATTAATCCAATCCTACCACAATCCTCTACAACAGTTTAGCACTATGCTGGTACATATTTTGCCATCAGAAATTAAGTAATTGTGTTATCACAAGAAGATCCTTTGCTTTGATCAATTTTAACCCTGTTCTGTTATTTTAAACGCCTAAATAGATCAGAGAGGCACATGCTATTTTATCACCGTTTTACAGAAAACAAAACTAGAGATAAGCGAGACTCTCACTTTTTAAACATTGTCCAGCGAGTGATCAAGAGTCCTCCCACATCTGCCTGACAAGTTCCCTTACTCTTGTACATGGTTTTGAAGGATGATCAGAAATACTTTGTTCAGCTGGCTAAGTAATAGGAATCTTGCCTTCCATGCAGGAGATTTGAATCTGACTCAAGGCCAATGCTACTTGTGTATTACCAACCATCTGTCCATGGGGGGTTGGGTGTTGCTATGATGCTGACCAGCTTCCAGTGGAACTTTCATACTAAGATGGACTAGGAACAAAGTTCTGGTGGCTTACCTCTGAAAATGAGCCAATGAAAACCCGATGAATCACGACAGAATGTTGTCTGATGTAGTGCTGGGAGATGAGGAGGCCTACATTGGTAAGCACTCAAAATATACCATGCATGGAAGAGTGGACTTGTGCATGTTGAATATGACATGGGGCTAGATGATCTTTGGTCTTATTATACAGAGGGTCACCATCAGCGCTAGGTGACTCAACCTGTGGTAGTCACCTAATCTGGTGTCAATTTAAGGATTAAGAGTGTAGGGGAAGAGTCTAGGCTGCCAATCTGGAGATAGTCAATGAGATTGCTGTGGGCAGGGCCTTCTCCTGGGAATTCTGGGAAAACTGGTACTTCCTGCTTGGGAGGCGGAAGACACTTCTCTCTCTCTGCTACTCTCTGAGAGACATTGCAGATGACAAGCTACATGGATGCAACCAGACCTCGGAAGCCGGAGAAGCCACAGAGAGACCCCTGCCAATGCTGAGATGTTTACAATGCCACTGGATCCAAAGACTTTCTACCCACTGGCCTGTGATCTTCTGCATTCGGCGTCATTGCATGTGTTTCCTGAGTCTGAAGAGGACTTTAAAGATTGATATCAGAAATATGGGTTAATATCGAACTTGGATTTATGGACTTGATCTGGCCTGGGCTGGGATTTTCTTTCAATGTTCAATTGTTCTTGTATATAAACCTCTCCATTATATACATATGTGTGTTTATGAATTTGTTTCTCTAGTCTACCCAGACTAACACACAACCGATGTGCGGTATCTGGCCAAGGATTATAGAGAAAGGAAAGAGGCAGAGAGCTGGTTGTCACGGCATTCACAAACTAGCATACTTATTCTCACCAGGACCAACATCATGCCCCAAGGGTCCACAATTAGTACATGTGCATTAAAAACATTGTTCTTTAAAAATATGTATGTATAATGCATAGATATACATTCAGTACAAAAACAGAGAGTGAGTATATTACCATATTCACATATCAAGATGGGATAAGGATTAGTAAAAACTTTAAAAATCATGTTGTTGTGAGTTGATATCAAATCAATTCTAACTCACGGAGACACCAGTGTGCAGAGTAGAAGTGTCCCAAGGCTGGGCTTCTCCAAATCAGATCACAGGCCTGAGGCATTTCTGTGTGGGCAGGAGCCACCAAATTTCCCGGCCCTCGTATGGTGTGTTCTTGGTTTTACCACCCAGGCACTCCTGAAAGAGGGCTAAACATTGTTTGAAATACTACCTGAGTGTGAAAGAAATATAATAATCAAAAAATGACATGAATACTGATTACAAAGTTCATGTAGGTTATTCTATGAGAAACAAAAAGAAGACAGAACTCATGTTGTTGGAAAGGTCAAGGAAAGCTTATCTGCACAAAGGCCATTCTGGGTGAAGCAAGAAGGATGAGAGGGAACCAGCTGGAAGAGTTCCCTAAGTGAAGGCACCATTGCTGCTAGGAGCCATCGAGCTGTTTCTGACTCACAGTGACCCTGTATACAACCAGACTGCCGGGTCTGGCACCATCCTTGCAACCGCCACTATGTTAAGCCTATATCCGTCTGGTTGAGGGTCTTTTTCTTATTAGGAAGATTCTCTAGTTCTCTATTTTACCAAGCATGATGTCTTTCTCCGAGGACTGGTCCTTCCTGATAATTTGTGCAGAGTGTGTGAGTTGAAAATCTACTTGTTGGCATATTGAGGATATAAAAGCCATACCTCAAGATTAAACGGAAAGACGTGAAAAGCTACTGAAGGACTATGAAGAGGAGGTGAGTCAGCTCACTCTGTCGCTATATGAGGCCCGAGGAGGAAAAGAGCAGAGGTAGAAGAGCAGCCTGAACGATCCCCGAGAAGAAGGGTGGCCTGGAAAGGAAGCGAAATGCTTCCCTTCAAGATCCATTTGGGAGGCAGTCTGGGTGGGGCTTGTGAGTGAAGGAAGTATTCCCATATCACTGGAATTCCTCAAAAACAAACAAGCAAGCACACTGCCATAGAACTCATGGCCATGCAGAGGACAGAGTGGAATGGGCCCCTGTGGGTTTCCAAGATGGTAATTCTTTATGGGAATAGAAAACGTGTCTTTCTCTCTCTCACAGGAGCTGGTGGTCTCGAACAGCTGACTTTGTGTTTAGCAGCTCAATGCATAACCACTGAGACACCAGGCTCCTTCAGAGAAGATGGTTTTGAGTGAGTTCTTCAAGACCCTGGCTTCATAAACTCTTGGTTGATATGCTATTGTAACACTTCTTAGTCTTTTTAGGGCTTTCTCCTGCCGGTCTTCCCCAGCTGGCCTAGTACTGCTTCATCCTATTTGCCTTTGTATAATCGATTGACGCTTACATGGATTTTCATTAACTGTGTGACAGTGGAAAGCAGACAGAATTCGGAATCCTAATTCCAGCCCTAACCTTTAACTAATACCTAGTAATCATCCAGTCTTTAGCTTGTCATGACTGCGCTGAAGCACCGCACAAGATAATATATATATGATGCGCACAAAGAAAGGCTTCATTGTGCAGGAATAATCAATGTTTCAGGCTTTAAAAAAGTCACCATTAAGGATCTATAACAATTTGTTTCATTTCCACTGATTACACAGATAAGCCAGGCAGTTCACACTTCACCAAGAGCACTCTTCACATGGTGTGAAAGTCATGGAGGAGAATGGGAATCACTGGTGGTGTGAATAAAGAAATGAGATACAAGTGAACACAAAAAAGAAGGAAAGCCAACAAAAATGGTGACAAATTTCATTATTAGTAATAGCCCCATTTCTGTCCAATTCAGGTGAAATTATCTGACATTTACAATAGCTGATTTGGTTTTGGCACATTTGATGTTTTGTGTCCTTTTGTGTGTTTTGATTTAGATGATTGTTATTGTTGCCTCGGACAACAGAAGGAAGCTCTGCCCGCCCCTGGGCCATGCTCGCCATTGCTATGGTTGAGCTCATTGTCACGGCCCCTTTCAGTTCATCTCCCTGAGGGCCTTCCTCTTTATCCATGACCATCTATTTCAAGACAGTTTATATATATATAATGATTATATTATTTTAAAAGGTATAAAGATTAAGAGACCTTCATAAAATAGCTAAACCCCAGTTTAATTCAAGGTTCAACACTTAATAACTAGGATTACTAACTTCAATGCTTTCTGAAAATGGAAGTTATTATTTTTCTGACATATTTCCAAATATATATTCAGACACACATAGAGATGATGCATAGAAAAACATCCTTTAAATAAAAGACAAAGTCATCTAAGTAATCATATGTAAAGAGGTTATTTTTAAAGTGGAATGACACCTTATGGGATTGTGATTTCTAGAGTTTTAAATTCACCAGTTAAGCAAATTGTGCTCATAGTTATTCTTTAGTAGGATGTTTAGAATTCAGTACTATCTTAGAATGAAATGTTTCACAGATCCTTTGTTGTTCTAATTGTTTGTTATTGGTCAAAGCAGTTGTAATAACAATTAAGTTATTCGGGCAACAGCGAACTCAGACAATGTTCTTCACCTGCCAATCATGTGCGTGGAGAAGGCAGTTGCAGGTACAGATTAGGAGCCTGAGACTAACAGAGATTTTCCTGGTCCCGAGGTTCTCCAAGGACATGGCCCATGCATTTCTGGTATTGCTATTTTTATATATTTAACAAAATAGGTAGGAGAAATTAACTCAATAATTAATAGGAAAATATAGTTATCTTTTTGTCTCTTAATGGTAGGCATTCAGAATTGTACAATACGTAGAAGAAAAGATATTTGACATGTGGTTAGGATGAACAATCATTTTTCGCTGACAAATCTTAGAACCTTACAATAGGCGATTGTACAATTGCATATTCCCCTCAAATCCTAGTTCCCTTGAAACATTCTATTCTTCTTGAAACCAGTGCAGGATGGGAGAAGCCTAAGGGCTAGTAGTTATCATTTCCAGGAATTCGAAAGTGGGCCCTTCCCAGCGCATCTGAAACTCCCAGTACAAATGATACTGTGTACCAAGTTAGAATGATTTCTTGCCTGGTGATCAAGAAATGGGATACAAAAACTCTCAGACTTAGACACTTACAAAAGGAGCCAACAGAAAAAAGTCAGAATGCTGAGCAATCTCGAAGAAGAAACCCCTTCAACTGTTTTAGGAGCACGACACGAGAGCAGTTGCTTGCTTGCTTTAACTTCTGTAGCAGGCCCTCCATTTCGTACAGAAGAACTACCAATCTGAATAGGTTGGGAGGCAGACATTGATTATGAAATGTGAATGCTGTTATCAACGCAAGGTTTTACTTCTAATTTTAACTTATAAAGCCAGATTCAAACTCCCATTTAGCCTTGCAATTATTTAATCCTTCTACAAGAATATTCTCCTTCAAGAGTGCAATTGCAACATTAAAATGAAACCAAAAAAATCTGATTATTTCCTGTAGAACAGGTTTAAGATCGCCTCAAATAGACATCGTGAGGGTTTTTTTTAAAAGCCTCAACAGTATCTGGGAAAATTTTAAGATTTACTGTTTCTTTTGTTGAGGAGGAGGAGCCTGTTTATAACTGTCCCCTTGTTCATCAATGTTTAGTGATTATCCTACGCTCAAGAACTAGTCAGCTACAAAGTACATGAAACTCAAATACCCCATGACTGAAGTCCTGCTCAGCTAAACTGGAAATCCCTGGGACAGGGTAGCTTTGCCTCTCCTTAGTGAGAACTCCGCTACCAGCCAATGAATCCCAAATCAGCTTGCAATTAAATAAACTGTGAAGCTGAAACAGGGAAGTGTCCCCCTGTGATGTTACATTGTCAGTTGCCATCCAGTCAGTTCTGAAACCTAGTGACCCTATGCACAACAGAAGGACCCCCCCGCCTGCCCCCAGGTCCTCACGTCAGAGCCCCGTGATGCAGTCTCAGTGTCCGTCCATCTCCTGGAGGGTCTTCTTCTCACTGCCCTTCCACTTTACCAAACATGATGTCCTGGCCTTTCTTGAAAACTCGTCCTAATGTATAAGACAGAGTATTGCCATCCTTGCCTCTAAGGAGCACTCTGGCCAAACCTCTGCCAAGACACATCAATACATCCTTTTATTAGTCCACAGTACTTTCAATAGTTTGCTCCAGCCCCACGATTCAAATGCACCCACTCAGTCTTAGTTATTCAATGCTCAACTTTCACATGCATAGGAGGTACATGAAAACACCATGGTATGCGTCAGGTATACCTGAACCCTCAAGGTAACATCCTTGCTTTTCAATAATCTAAAGATGTGTGCACAACTGGCTTACCTAAGCAATTCATCTTTTGATCTCTTGACTATTGCTTCCATTTGTATTGATTAAGGACCCATCTAAGACAAAATCCTTGACAACTTCAACCTTCCCTCCGTTTATCAAGAAATGGGTGTGAGACATTGACTTGTCATCCATATTGAAGGGCACAATCCTGATCTTCATCATCAAGTGCTTCAAGTCCTCTTCCATTTCAGCAAGCAAGGTTATTTCATCTGCATATCTCAGATTTTCAATCCTGAGTCACATACTTCATCATATAAGCCAGCTTCCTGGAGGATTTGTGCAGCAGACAGATGTAAGTATGGTGAGAGGATACAACCCTGGCTCATACATTTCCTGATTTTAAACCATACAGTACTCCCTTGTTCTATAAATACAACAGCCTCTTGATCCATGTACAAGTTCTGCAGGAACACAATGAAGTGTTCTGGAATCCCCATTCCTCACGAGGTTATCCATAGCTTCTTAGGATCCACATAATCAAATGCCTTTGCATAGTCAATAAAACACAAGTAAACATCTTTACGGTATTCTCTGCTTTGAGCCAAGATCCACCTGGCATTAGCAATGATATCTCATATTCCACATCCTCTTCTGATTCCCACCTGAACTTCTGGCAGCTCTTTGTCAATGTACTGCTGAAACCATTATTGAATGATTTTCAGCAAAGTTTTACTTGCATGTGATATTGATTATATTGTTCTAAAACTATATCGCATGTGATATTAATTATATTGAGCATTCAGTTCGTTCACCTTTCTTTGGAATGGGTAAAAAAAATGGACCCCTTCCAGCCAGTTGGCCAAGTAGCTGTCTTCCAAATTTGATGGTCTAGACATGTAAGTGTTTCCAGTGCTTCATCAACTTGTTGAAACATTTAAATTAGTACCTATCAATCCCTGCAGCTTTGTTTTTGGTTAGTACACTCAGTGCAGCCTGAACTTCTTCCTTCAGCACCACTGGCTCTTGTGCACATACTACATCCTGAAATGGTGGAAGGTCAACTAGTTCTTTTTGGGGCTCTGTGTATTCCAACCCACTATGATGTTTATATTTTGTGAAAGTAGGGATGGAGTCCAATCTATCAATTAGTTTGTACCCTGATGACACCTTCTTGGGGGCGTAGCCTTTTTAAATGAGAGAGCCTGGGTAGAACCAAGCTCTTTCTTGCCCCTTTGCATTTTGCTGGTTCTGGATCCTGTATCTGATTCATTGATCTCCTCTTGTGTTGTCAGAAAAGATTGGATTTAATTCAGCTTTTATTCTTCCAGCCCTGGCCCTTCTACTTTGCCTGTCTGCTTCCTGCAGTTGCATGCGTCAGGAGAAGCCTGCAGCTTACACCCAACCTCCAGATCTGACCGTGTGGACTCAGCTGCCAGAGGGGCCCTAGTGGTGTAGTGGTCACACATTAGACTGCCATCCACAAGGTCAGTCATTCAAAACCCCCAGGCACACTGCGGGGCTTTCTCCTGGAAACAGGGAGGGTCTTAGAAACTCACAGGGGCAGTTCTACTCTATCCTACAGGGTTGCTATGGTCAGCATGGACTTGATGGCAGTGAGCTGGGTTTCTTAGAGGTCTTAGCTACGTCTCTATGTTGTTGGTATTTTCTTGATAGCACTCTCTTTCTGTATAGAATGCACATGCAGAGCATCAGCATGGGTTTTGCTTCTCTAGAGATCCCAAACGTATGTACCCACCTAGAGCGTCCTCTAAAGACACACCTGGGGTCTGCTTTGAAAGGCCCCATGGAGCCTTACTACTATTTCAACTGCTAATCTATGAAGGTGGAGGGTCTAAACCCACCACCCAGAAGCACCACGAAGGAAGGCCTAGCAAACTACTTCAGTAAAGATTACAGTAAAGAAAGCCCCACGGAGCCTTCCTACTATGTAACACATGGGCTCACCATTAGTTCCATTGACAGCTTTTATGGAAGTTTTTATTATGCAGTGACATGCAAAATTGTATGGCAAAAGGTGTGGCTATAGAGATGAGTACAAAATTGGGGCCATTGATGCATCCTATACAAATCCTCTTCTGGACTTTGATCTATGGAAGGCCTTCAGTAATAGCATGGAGAAGCAGAAAGATCACCTGGCAGAACAGGACTTCAAACTTTTTATTTAAAAATCTACCCAAAGACTGATTTTCTGATGCAACACCCCTAGTCAAGCCTGAGGTGTGTAGGGGTAGCAAACTTTTCTTCTGGTCCACACAGCCAAGCGAGAAAGAAGTCAATCTCCTTTCTCGTTCGCCAGCATAAAAGCCCAGTGTTTGGAAGCAGTGAAACTTCTACCCATGGACAGTTCACTCCTCTCTTCCTCACTGTTTACATCCTCTTCCGTGATATAAACATTTGCTGAACTTCTGTCACTGTTGCTTCCTCTAAATTTTCCAAACTCTGATCCCACACAGAGATGTCTCACCAAGCGACTGCAAAGAGCTGTATCCATTTTTGGAACTTGACAGCTGAACTCACAGAATGCAAACCCCAAATTTTCTAGCATGAAACCCGTGACACTTTAAGTTTTCATTCCTCCCCTTCTGCTTAAGTTGCGCTCAGTGAGGAAGAGTCCCTGGGAAACCCCAGTCCCTGACTTATCTGCCTTCTACTGCCAACTGCTGAGTGCCACCCCAGAAGCTGCCTTCAGCCCTGCCATAAAACTTTGTTTGGTGAAATTCCATGTCAAACAAGCCATGAAGTATTACCTTGTCAAGAAGCAAAAAACCTCGACTGGCTTATCGGAGGCCCAACAGCTGAAGTCATAGAAGAAACAGCCGAAGAGGTTGTAATGGATTGGGGGCTGCTTATAAGCTGGAAACAACTGCCACTTTGTGTTTGGGGAATTGTTCCAGAATTCGAAAGCAGAGTGTTAATATGCTGAAAAATTGTCAGAGTAGGCAAGTTCATTTTGGACCAGAATGGGAAAAAAAAATAAAAAGAAATAAGTTGTGTTCGCCTGATCCTTCTCCCTTACCCAACCCCTGCCACACACCCCACAGGTAGAGTTGTTAATGAAAGAGATGCTCAATTAAGAGCCTTCCAGAAAATGGATCTGTTTGGTGTTACTTTCCATCAGTTCCCAAATGCACCAAGCATAAATGAATAATTCCTTTCAGCATTGTGTATTGGATGTGTGTTTTAATATCTAAATTTAAAGACGCACATGACACTTAACTCACAGTGCAAAATGCTAAACAGCTGGCCCTCACCATCAAATGCAAATAGGAACATCCCGCTCCACACCCTTTGGATATTATAATTGGCGGGTGTGCAAAATGAATTCCGACAGGACGTTATCATCGGCGGCTCCAACAGAAGCTGATAAAATACTTACTAGATTTTTAATCGAGCTTCTGAGGGCCAGATCATGAAGGAGCACACATGCCATGCAAGCCAGTCCCCAACTTTCCATTGGCAGCGGGAGGCTTTCCAGGAGAAAAGAAAAGATGCTCAGAGATTTCCCTGTGGAGTTCATTTATAGATTGGAAAAAAGACTCTCACAGCCGAGGGCTTTGCTAATAACCTTCTTCAGTGGAGAGGCAGTGTTCTCTCACTAGAAAGAGCTAGAGGGAATCATGGGGAAAAGCAGGCAAGACACTAAGAAGGGGGTTCATTTAGCAAACTCTTTACTGACATAAGGGTGGATTGAGTAAATCCTGTATTCTGCTAGGAAACAAGACACAAGGCAAATGTTAATTAAAACTTGAACCCCAGCATTAGGAAATGAGAAAATGTCAGGACAAAGTAAACTCTCTCTGTTGGATTAATCTCTGCATTGCAACAGTCTCCTTCATAAACTAACAAAATTATTTCTTTTTTTAAAAAGCACTGCTTAGACTATGAATTGATACAATTTCAAGACTGCCTGGTATGTTACCCATGGCCACTGAGCCTGTCTGGTTAGGACACAATAGAACTGCTCCTGGAGATTTCTGAGATGGTAACTCTTTACTGAATAGAAAACCTCACTTTCCCTCTTGGAAGCTGCTGGTAGTTTCGAACTGCAGACCTTGTGGTTAGCAGCCCAACTACACAACCATGACTCATCACGTGTGTGGTAGGAAGGAGATCTCCATGGACAAAGATGTTCACATTCTGATTCCTGGAACTTGGGAGGATGTTGCCATAGGTGGCAAAGGGACACTGTAGATGAGATGAAGGTGAAAGGCTTCAGTGGGGAAAACATCCTGCCTATCTGAGTGGCCTCAATCTAAATAAATGAGTTCTTAAAAGCTGAGCACACGGTCTTGGAACTGTTTCACACTTGTTCCACCCTTGCAGAGCGTTTGCATTTCCACCTCAGATGTACTGAATCAAATTTACATTAAAAAAACAAGATCCCCAAGAAATTCTTATAGTTCTAATTCTTGGAAGAATCACCTATGGTTCTTGTGACAAAGTAGATTTTGGTTCCCCAATAACTGGGGCATAAAATCAAATTATCACTGGGAGGTCAAAAGGAATGAACCAGTTCGCAGCGCCACTGAGAAGCTTTGGGAGCTAAAAATAAGTTGCTGCTGTCAGAGAAGAATAGTCCGAGACATGATACAGGGTGGACTGCTCCGCTTTATGGGAGCAGAAAGCCCGATAATCCCCTGATCACTACCTGGTGTTTTCACACCGTTAGTCTCGAGGTCAGCAGCCCAAAGCTCTCATAAGGATCCACTAAACGGATCTTAATTATGAGGAGAAATATCTGTGTGGCAGAAACATCAACTTCCAACGGAACTCAGACTTCATGGATCTGGTGAAACTAGAGGAAAACCCAAATGCATTGTCTTGTAACAATCATCAAATCTTGAACCACAACTACCCCATGAAGACATCTGTAAACAGCAGTTTAGCTCAATTATAGCATAATCAGTAAAAACAACAAAAACCAAGGACTCACACCCTTATTATTTACACACAGTCCATTCTGCAGGTTCCCAACTGGGGACTGAAGGAGAATGAAAAGCACACACACATGGTCTGTGACACCCTTCACAATGACAATACTATCTATAGTACTGTCGCGATAGTTCAGGAAATGTGCTAGTGATGTGCCTGCTGGTTTAAGTTTGATCTTCACCACAAACTTGGTATAGACTTAATCAATATACAGATTGTGCATAAGAAAAAAATCCAGAGATTAAGAAACACATCTAGCTTCGCCCACCAGGCCACCTGCCACTGGAGCACACACTCTTAAAGAATAAATAAAGGCTTGTGCATAAATATGCAGAAAGTCAGCAAAAAAAGGGAAATCTATTGTCCCCTCCGTAACAAGGACTCCCAGTGGATGCACCAATAGGCTTATACCTAGCAATGATTGAGAGGCTGGCGTGGGGTCTGTAAGGGTTTCTTTCGGTTGTGCATAAGGTCCTTGTGCGTCAGAGCTGAACCAAGAGCAGCTAACAATGTTAATTTCACAAATGTCCGTAGACTGTATTGTGGTGCATAAAATACTAAGGCATTGAACGGCTCCCCTGGTTGTAAAATAATATTCGATGTTATCTTGTTTTTATATTAAAATGACATTTTTATATCCAAATAAGGTATGTATCAATTTACTTATCATTCTTATATCAATAGAGGACCCCTGGTGAAGCAGCTGATTATGCACTTGGCTACCATTCTCAAGGTCAGCAGTTTGAAACTACCAGCCACTCTTCTGGAGACAGAGAAGCCTTTTTCTACTACAACCATTTATGGTCTCAAAAATCAACAGGGGCCGTTCTGCTCTTGTCCTGTAGGGTCACTCTGAGTCAGAGTCTACTCGGTGGTGGTGAGTTTAGTTTAGTGCTTGGTTTTCTTGTGTCCCAGGACACAAAGTCAGATAAATAAGACTGATCCATAAATGTGTATTTGAATTCAATACAAATGACTCATCTGAGGAGGTATGAAAAAGGGTCCCTGAAAATGGACCTTCACAGGAATAGAATATTTGTGGACAATCCTACAAGAATGTCCAGTATTTAATGAGCGATTTCTGAGTTTTGAGTGACGGTGGGCTCTCAAAGGGGTAGTATTCAGATCCAGGCACGGTACCTCTGCCATCACATTTGCCTTTTAACACAACCCAGTCAATCAGGTATGAATACTATAGCCTTAAGGAGAAAATTGAATCAAGAAACTAATTGCTCATGGTCACACACTCAATGAGATATGGATTTTGGAGACAAACCAAGATGGTGCCAGGCTCCACACTGCAGCACATCTCTCAACTATCACGGCTATTTATGAATATTTACTACAGTCCATCAGAGGCTAGATTATCCTCCAAACTTACCCATAGACTCTTTAAAAGAGGAGGTGTTAATTTATCATCTTGATTTTTATTTATGAACAAGAATAATTAATTATCAATTTAAGTATTGGGTGATGAGAAGTGTAAAGGCAGCAAATGAAGCTTAAATGGTGCATCTAGTCTTCTCTTGAGTTTTCACATGACACATCAATTCTGGAAAAGATTTTATTTAACCCTTTAAATATGTGTCGCTAGATGGTGTACCAAACTAAATGTTCAAGACAATACCCAGTACCTTTGAAAAGTTCTCAAAGTAGGCATCTCTGTCTTTTACATACATTCACTCCCCTTTTCCATGTTCTGTTTGTGTTTCATGGGCTAAGCCTAAAGCAAAGAAGATACCAATAATGTTGCTCACGGGTATTGCTACCTGAAGGAATTTTAACTCTTTGCTCAAATAGTTACCCTGGCAATAAAAAAGGAGGGGAAGTTTGCTTAGATTATTTTTTCATTTTCATTTAAGAAAATGAAGTATGTCACTAGCCTTTCCATCTAAAGAGCATTAACTTAATATTAACATAACAATAATTATGAGGGTGGCTCAGAACAGGGCAGGGTTTCCTTCGGTTGTACACAGGGTCTCTATGAGGCAGAACCAAATTAACAGCACAACATAACGACGACAATGTTGATATGCTAATTACATCAGCATTAGCATTATGGTTTTCAAAATCCGTGTTATCAATTTTAATATGCCATAGCTGGCTGGGGGTAAAGGCCAGGAAGGCCGGTAGAAGGCTAAGGAACCTGCCAAGCACCAGGTTTTATCTTTAGATGTTGTTGGAATTGAGCTGATGACATCTGTCCCCCTGTTCCAGATGTTTTGAAAATTGAGTTTTCTTTCCAAATGTGTTTTCCATGCACTCTCCGACTCTTCTTCCTGACTTGGTCTGAGTGACGGTCTGCAGATTATAAAATTGATGAATGTCTCCCTTTTTCCATTCTCTCACCAGATGGACTGGCCAAACATGACGGCTTTGATAAATTGATATAGTTTATTGTTCAGATAAAAAGGGGGGTCTTCTAGTCAAATCCTTTCGCCATAAGAATTCTTTCCAGAATGAGATCATTGTCTGTATTTATCTTAATCAGTCCCCTACCTTAGTAGGTAAATCCAGTAGTGTATTAAATATAATGACAGGATTCCATAGCCCATAATATGTCCTTCATCCTCCTAAATGCTGGAGAAAATAAAGATCTAGGCTATATAGTACCTTGGGGAATCCTGTAGAGCAAATGTTACAGCCAACTCCAGGGCCATCACTCATTTCATTAAAAAGGCTCATTGCACTCAGCACACAAAGATCTCTAGCCTTCTGCTTAGAGATAGGCTGGTTTCCCTTTCCTGAAAAGAACTCTTTCCTAAGCCTCAAATGTCCTTAAATTAACCCACCCTCTCCTCTTCTCTTCAAAATCTTTCTTTAACAAAAGGGCAAAATACACTCTGCTTTTATTATCTGCACCCAACTTCCTGAACTAAGTCTCCAGTACTCTGCTAAGTTTCACTCCCCTCAGCAGTCACGTTATCTCTAGGCAGTGCTTCTTCCTTCATCGGGATAGATGCCTAGTGCCCCCAGAGCCAAGTGCAGGGCATGCATGAGGGCTGCAGGCTCAGAGGAAAGCCTGGGCCCCAGGTAAATGCACAGCCACTCCCTGCTCCCCACCCCCTGCCTCCTGTTGCTAGGTAGGTGCTGGAGCAAAGTATGTAAAATTAAAGTATGCATTTAGCGGAAAGATTCTTATGGTCTTTTCTGACATCAGTTTAGCATTTTAAACATCTTAGAAGCAAGACCCAAAAGGAAAGCCAAAAGCCTATGAGGTGAACGTGCTGGCCAGGTGTGTGATCTGCTGGCACAGTGGTTCCACTTTGGACTGCCAACTCCAAGATCAGTAGTTCAAATCCACCAGCTATTCTGTGGGAGAAAGAAGAAGCTTTCTACTCCCGTAAGATTTACCATCTTGGAAACCCACAGGGGCAGCTCTCTCCTGTCCTACAGGGTCCCCAAGAATCAGAATCAATTAAATGGCAGTGAGTTGTTTTGGTGTGTGTGTGTGTGTGTGTGTGTGTGTGTGTGTGTGTGTGTTTTCCTCTCCCCCCAATGAACTATGTTCTCTCTTTTGTGGAGTCCTCATGGTTTTTTGCACTTTTTTTTTTTAATTCTAAATCCCAGTCTTCTTGTTGCCAATGAAGTATCACTGATCAGTTCAGCTGGACATCAGATACTCAACCAATAACTGGGTTGAGCATCAAAGATATTTCTTTTCCATCCTAACAGTATTTCATAATCATAAACCTCCAGTTTTGTTTATTTGAATGAACTAAAGATTATGTTCCACTTTTCTTATCGAGTAAACTGTACAACAACTTAACACTTCTTGGCATCCAAACAAGGAGCCCTGATGGTGTTGTGGGTTACACAATGGGCAGCTTACTGCAAGGTCAGCAGCTCAAAGCCCCCACCTGCTAAGCAGACAAAAGATGAGTCTTGCTGTTCCCTTAAATGTTGACAGCCTTGTACAACTGAAGGGGCAGCTCTACCCTGCTCTGTTGAGTCACTATGAGTTGAAGTCAGCTCTATGATACTGCGTTTTACATCATAGCAAAACCAGAAAACGTTTACTATCGCTGTGTGTGGGTATAGGTCAGCGAGGGAATCTTTTTCCAGAGGCCTGTGCAGTCAGCTTCACTTATGTCTAGTTGTTACTTATGTCCACTATTAAATCACATGACCCTCCCCAGCTGTGTTAGTCTGGGTTGACTGGAGAAACAGATCCAGAGACACTCATATGTGTATAAGAGAAAGTGAACAATTAAATATTGAGAAAACATCCCAGCCCAGTCCAGATCAAATCCATAAGTCCGATATTAGCCCCTAAGTCTGATACTAACCTATAAAGTCCTCTTCAGACTCATGCAGCCATGCAATCATGCTGAATGCCAGATCACAGGCCCATGGGCGGGAAGGTCTTGTGGATCCAGTGGCGTTGTAAGCATCACAGTGCTGGCAGGAGTCTCCATGTGGCTTCTCCAGCTCAGGGCACTAGTATAGTTCCATGTGTCTTGTCAGCTGCAATGTCTCCCAGGAAATGAGCATGTACCCCACTTCCAGCGAGCTATTTATCTCATTTCATGCCTCCAAATGAAGTCATCAAGCTATGACTTGATTGACAATCTAGACTCCACAACTCCACACCTTCACTGTGAATCCTCAAATTGACACCAGATTATGTAACTACCACACCAGCCAAACTTGAACTAGGAGGATAAGTTACCATGATAGGGTTAGACTAATCAGAATCTCATCTAAGTTGTGTGATAGAAGAGTCAGCCATCAGAATGAAATTAAGCCACTTTGAGCAGCAAATACAGAAGAAATGCTTGCTTGGTCTTTAGCCAACAGTGTCTGTGACATTCTTCTACTGGACTGTAAATTTCTTGGGGACGAGGATCACATTCCTAAGTGAGAGAGTTCCAGAAAGAGCCACTTTCTCTTGGAGTAAAGCACCGGAAATGGAGACTAAGAATTAATGGGCTGTTTTGTGTTTCTAGAACTTAGGCCAGGATTTGACATTTCATAAAGCCTGCATAATAAGTTCCCGGGAGGGGCAAACAATTAACAAGCAATGGCAACTCTTTCTCTCGTTTGTTTACTTGCTTGTTTGTTTTTCTTTTTAAAAGACTGAGCAAACATTTGATTGACTAACAAGAAGCCTCTTGACAGTGGTTTGTGTACAGAGCACTAGGGGTGTAGACAGGAAGAAAGGAAACCTGTGGCTGGGAGCCTCCGGTAAGTCTACTTCAGAAGTCGTCTTTCAAGGATAACAGTTATCCTGACCGAAATCTGCGATTCAGTGAAGGCATCGGTCCTTTACGACTGATGCCCAGTGGCATGACCAACATGCACATCAAACCTACTGCAGGTAACCCCCAGCTCCTAATGTTCTCCTGTCAATCTGCATTAAGTTCATGAAAATTTCTTAAGAGATCTCTTTGTCTAAAATGAAGTTGAGGCCAACTAACATGGAGCAAAGTCATACCGCATCTATACGAAGACTTAATAAAGTCAAGACCTTCCCACGGTTACAAAGAAAAGGAAATCAACAAGCCTGCAATGGTGTGAATACTCCTGAAACACCTGTTCCCCGCCCCGTCGCCTTCAGGTAGCAGCATCGCTGCGATGCAGGTATTTTCTTTTTTGGCCTCATCAAGCAGGGATTTTTTTCATTCCGTGCCTCCTGTTTCTCTGCACATGCTCCCTTTTCTCCCAGATGGTTATGAATAAAGATCGCCTCCCCACTTAAGTCGCACATCTTTCTTCTGAATGATACTAGGATTAGGTAATCAGATCAATTTATTGTTAATCTGAAGGGATTTTCTTTCCAATGAGACTTGTCAGACACAGTTATATCCTTTGAAATCACCGTAATTGACCCAGCAGAAGTAAAAAGCAGAGAGGCACCTGTCTGCTCCCAGGGAAGGTCTGAAAGCAGACTTGCTGCGGCCCCTTCCTGGGGAGCACTAATGTGGAGATGCATGCGGCTGTGCGCTAGAAGCCTTTTCTGACTCAGGTGCCAAGCAGGAAAAGAATCCCAAGGAAACTGCTCAGGGATGACAAGTCAAGAGGAATGGCAGCCGCATATACAAAAGAAGCTGGACCCTCAATACCTTGTTATTGGCTAGCGCCAACCACCAGCCATTTGTGGCACCTTCCAGGGGTTCCAGAGCCCTACCTGGCACTCCACAATCAGAGGGAGCCCATAGAATCTGGGTAATTACAGAGTCTTCATGCTTTCAACCCCATGTCTTTGTCTTGGTTTGCTATGCAGCACTACATCTCTGCAGCTCAGAGATCGTCTAAGAAAACCTCATGAACCACAAGAGGATGATACTGAGGCAGTGCCTGGTCCTACAAACTGTGTTGGGCTGCAGTGACCAGAGTTTTCTGGTGTGAAGATACGTTTACAGAAAAACTCATTTATTTCCCTCAAACTGCCTTCTCTTCTTCGTAGCAACTGACTAACCAACACTGAGTAGTGAAAACAGGTTCACACGTGCCAGAGATTGTGAAGGTAGCACTGGACCAGGTATGACTTAATTCTGTTAAGGGTAAGGAGGCCTGGTTACACGTTAGACTGCTAAGTGCCAGGTCAACAGTTCAAAAGCACCAGTTATTCCATGGGAGAAAGATGGGCCTTTCCACTGGAGACCCCCTTGCAGAGGGGTCTCAGGGAGGAGACGAACCCGTCAGGGTGTGATGTAGCAACGATGAAAATACAACTTTCCTGTAGTTCCTAAATGTTTCATCCCTGCTCCCACTATCATGACACGAATTCTACCTTGCAAGTCTGGCTAGACCAGAGGATGTACACTGGTACAGACAGTAACTGAAAATACAGGGAATCCAGGCCATATGAGCCCTACAGGACCAGTGGTGTGAGTGGTGATACTGGGAGGGGAGAGGGAGAGTGGATAGGAAAGAGGGAACCAATTACAAGGAACTATATGTGACCTCCTCCCTGGGGGACGGACAACCGAAAAGTGAGTGAAAGGAGACATCGGACAGGGCAAGATATGATAAAATAACAATTTATAAATTATCAAGGGGTCATGAGGGAGAGGGGAACGGGGAGGGAGGGGGAAAATGAGGACCTAATGCCGGGGGCTTAAGTAGAGAGGAAATGTTTTGAAAATGATGAGGGCAATGAATGTACAAATGCGCTTTACACAATTGATGTGTGTATGGATTGTGAAAAGAGTTGTATGAGCCTCTAATAAAATGATTTTTTAAAAAAAGATAGGCCTTTCAACTCCCATAAAAGGTCCAGTCTCAGAAAACCACAGGGGCAGTTCTAGTGTGTCCTACAGGGTCACTATCAATCAGTATCAACTCAATGGCAGTGAGTTCTTTTTGTTGTTGTTGGTTTGGGGCAGGGATGGTTAAGGTTACGCTGAGTTAGAGCTGACTAGAGGACACCTGATAAGAACATCAGAGAAGCAGTCAAAGGGCGTGTTCTAGCGACAATCCCTGAGACTGCGGGAGTGAAACATCCCTCTCATGAAGGGTCTGGAGTAGCAACCAGGAGTAGGAACCAGGAGAGGAGCACAAGGTTGAGCTACAGGCTGCGGATAAGGTGATGCAGATGATGAGAAGGACAGATAGACAGCTTCAGAGGCAGGGGGATAAACACTGCCCGGGCTCATCGGGAAGAAGAGCGAGACAGGGAGAACCCCTGGTCCCAGGACAACAATGCAGCCACAATCTGTGGACCCTGACCTTCACATCCGACCTTGCTCTAGTCCCATTCTTCTCATATGAAACTAAGGGGCTGAGCACAGTGCCAAGCCAGGGAGTAGAGTGTAGGGAGGGAGGGCGAACCCATGTTGCCATGTCTGTGGATTAAAGGTGACAGGAGAAAAGGTGAAATACCATTTCATGGAGTCAGTGATAAAAATTAATGTTAACCAGTAACAGTAATAGAAGCTATCATCTATTGAACCGTTCTATTTGAGGCATGGAATCTTCACACACATTATCTCATCATTGTTGTTAGGCACCAAGGAGTTGGTTCCAACCCCTAACAACTCTGCACATCAGAATCAAACACTGCCCAGTCCTGCGCCATCCTCACAATTGTTCCTGTGCCTGAGCTCGTTGTATTGTCTCATTACATCACTGCCAAAAATATTCTCTTGCTTGAAGTGTTTCAATCTCTATATTATAGATGAGAGAATGGGGACCAGAAAGATCACATCATTTGACCAGGATCACAAAGCTAGAAATTAGTAGAACCAAGATTTGAACTCACTTCTGGTCGATTCCAAACCCCATGACCAATTTACTCGTTCCATTACATTATCCTATCTCCCATAGTACAAATATAAGAAAGGACTCACCTCAAAGCACAGGTAGTCACACTTGCCAAGCCAGTGGTCTTAAATCTTCTAGAATGATCTTCCAAACAACAACCAGGGTAGTCTCACTGCTCAATAGTGAAGATGGGGGAGTAGACTGTAACCAAAGTTACATCTTCAAACTTAACCCCACTCCTTATCCTTTACACATACACCCATATCCAGATGCAGTAGAAATCAGCATCCACTTTGTTATTTGCTGAAATCCAGGGTCAAACATTTCTCTTTCATGCCTATAACAACAACAAATCCCCCAAGGCAGACTGCTCTGCCCAGGAGCAGCTGTGATGGCTTCTGCCACACACATATTATTACCATATCCACTGACTTCACAGAGGCACTGGGGGATTTCACTTTGCTAGACTATTTAAGATTCACTCAGAGCATCATTCTACTGAACTGCACACCCACAATTAAGGCAGCCACTCTTCTCCATCTCTCCTTCATGTCTGCTTGTACTTGTTCACTTGATGGAAGCTTTTTTCACCTTACAGAGTTCAAATGAAAATGTTGTTTGTTGTTAAGCATTACAAAATACTCCAAGTGAGAGACCTAGTTGCTCTGGAGATCATCCAGTGGCTTCTGGTTGTTGGCTGAAGAAATAAGGCTTCCTGGAGCATGCTCATCACCTTGGCTCAGGTCCCATCCCCAGGACTGCTCAGAGCACATCTGAGTTGTGTGTTTCCTTATTGCATGAGGCAAGTCAGAGAGTTGGAAGAAGACTGGTCAGCTCTTCGGTCAGATGCAGATCTCTAGAATATCAAAGAGCATTCAGGAGAACCTTCTACCTCACTGATTGATCCAAAGACATTCAGCAACATTAAAAAACATAATTCATTGAGCCCCACTCTGTACAAGCGTGTACTCAGCATTAGGATAACAATATCAGATGACAGCTTGCCTGTCTTCAAAGAGCTCAATCTGATGGGGCTGTAAATAAGCCAACCACGTGCCACAAGAACAATGCAAAGTGCCAACGGAACACGAGGAAAGCACCAATGCTTACTGCTTTCTCTGTATAGTTTGTAAGCCAAATTAAATGACTGCTATCAAGTAAAAGGGGGATTATCGATTACTTGATGCTAGATAACCAGATACGTAAATCAAATGAATGAGCATATAATCGGACTGTTGTATAAATTTTGGTCCTGGGTACGATGCCTCCTTTCTCAAAAGACTCAGTGCCACTGAGTTGATTTCAACTCATAGCAACCGTCTAGGACAAAGTGGAACTTCCCCCTGTGGGTGTCTGAGACTATAACTTTCTGGGGAATAGAAAATCTCATTTTTTTTCTCTTTATGAAGCAAGTCATTTCAAACTATTCACCTGTGGTTGGCAGCCCAAGTCATAACACACATCACCCCAGGGGTCCCCCAGATTTCCACTCTGTTCTTCTTGCTGTTGGGTACAGTCAAGCCAGTTCTGAGCCACAGTGACCCTGCGCCCAACAGAACGAAACACTGTCCAGTCCTGTAACGGCCTCACGGGTGTTCCTATGTTTGAGTCCATGGTTGCTGCCATTGGTCAAGCCATGGCCTTCCTCTTTTTAGCTGAGCCTCTACATTACCAAGCAGGATGGTATTTTCCAGGGACTGGTCTCTCCTGACAATGTGTCCAAAATATGTCAGATGAAGTCTTGCCATCCTAGCCTCTTAGGACCTCCCTGTCCTTTTGACAGCCCGTGGTACTTTCAATACACATCACCAGCACCACAATTCAAATGCATAGATACTTCTTTGGTCTTCCTTAGCCACTGTCCAACCTTCATATGCATAGGAGGCGATTGAAAATACCATGGCTCAGGTCAGGTGCACCCAAGGCCTGGAAGTCACACCCTTGCTTGTTCTTTTTCAATGAAGTCTCAGGCAGCACATTTACTAAATCCGACTTGTCTTTTGTGCTCTTGACCGATGCTTCTGTGAGCGCTGCTTGTGGCTCGACCAAGGAAAACGTCCTTGACAACGTCAATCTTGTCTCCATTTATCATGACATTACCTATCGGTCCAGTTGTGAAGAGTTTGGTCTTCTTGGAAGTGAGTTGTAATCCCTGAAACGATTGTTCTGCATCAGCAAGTACTTAAAGTCCTCCTCACTTTTAACAAGCAAGGTTGTGACATCTTTATATCATAGGTTATAAATAAGGCATCCTCGGATCCTGATGCTGGTTCTTCTTCATGTAGTCCAGCTTCTCTGATTGGTTGCTCAGCCTAGAGATTGTCAATATGGTGAGAGTATACAACCCTGACTCAGATCTCTCTTGATTTTAAACCATGCATTATTCCCATATTGACCTCTTGATCCGTGTATAAGGTTCCTATGAGCACAATGAAATGTTCCGGAATTCCCATTTGTCTCAAGTTGTTATGATCCACATGGTCAAATTCCTATCCATGGTCAATAAAACATAAGTAAACATCTTTCTGGTATTCTCAGTTTTGAGTCAAGGTTCATCTGACATCAGCAATGATATTTCTTGTTCCACATCCTCTTCTGAATTTGACCTGAACCGCTGACAGCTCCCTGTTGACGCAATGCTGCAACGATTGTTGGATGGGTATAAACAAAGATCTCTTCCAGTCAGTTGGTCAAGTAGCTGTCTTCTAAATGTCCTGCCAATGTGCTCCCAATGCTTCTTTAGCTTATGGAAACATTTTGATTGGTGTTCTATCAGTTCCTGGAATCTTGTTTTAGGCCAATGCTTTCAGTGCAGCTTAAACTTCTTCCTTCAGTACCATTGGTTTTTGCTCATAAGCTACCTCCTAAAATAGTTAAATGTCAACTATTTCTTTTTTTTGTCTACTAGTAATATCTAAAGATGTCCACTATAGACACTACTAAATATTCACCTAGTTTTTGTTTGTTGCCATTGAGTTGGCTGTAAATCTGGTGACCTTATATACAACACAGCAAAGCACTCCCGGACCCTATATCATATTGAAGAGTCCTAGTGGAATAATGGATTACACAGTGGGTTGCCAGCTATAAGGTCAGCAGTTCAAAACCACCAGTTACCAGGGAGAAAGATGAGGCTTTCTACTGCCTCAAATAATTAACAGTCTTGTAAACCCACAGGAACAGTTCTACTCTGGTTTACAGGATTGCTGTGAGTCAGAATAAGCTCAACGGCAGTGAGTTTGTGGCATTTTTGGAGGGGAGAATACTATCTTGATGATGGTGGGAATGTTTGAATCTATTTTTTATTTGCTCATTGAGGATTTCCCTTGTTCTCTATTCATGCTCTCCCACTAAGCATGACATAATTCTTTATACAGTAGTCTTTAATATTGATGTGTCCAAAATAAGCTAGCTGAAGTCTGGTTTCCTTGTTTCCAAGAATGTTCTAGCTGTATTTCTTTGAAGAGTGATAAGTTTGCTCTTGTGGAAGGATTATGTTCTACTTAATATTCTTCATCAGCATAATTCAAATGCATAATATCTTAACTTTCTCTTCCTTTTTCATTGTCTGGTTCATGAGTGCATATGAGGCTATTGAAAAGAACATGGCTTGGATCAGGTACACCGAAGTCATGAAAATACATAAGAAAACCTTTGGTTGCAAAGGAAACAAAACTGTTCCCAGTAGCCCAAACTGGAACCATTTGAGCAACAAATAAAGAGCATTCGAAATTATTGGATTATAACCCAAATATAAAGGCATTAAGTGGGACAGAATAAAGTATGTGTCATTGGTGGTAAAGGCAAAGAAAGTTGGAAAAGCTGGAATAGACCAGTTCTGACTAGCAATCCCATATACAACCTAACAATGCCTGGTGCTGTGCCAGCCTCACAATTGTGATTATGTTTGAGCCCATTGTTGAGTCTCTGTCTCAGTCCATCCATCTGAGGTGCTTCCTCTTTTTGGGATGATCCTCTACTCCACCAAGTGTGATGGCCTTTTCCAGGGTCGGTTCTGTCCAGACAGCATCCAACATATGTGAGACAACATCTTGCTACCTTTGCTTCTACAGAGCATTCTAGCCATACTTATTATAAGACAGATTTGCTTGTTCTTCTGGCAGGCCTTGTTGTTGTTGTTAGGGGCCATTGAGTCAGTTCCAATCCATAGCGACCCCACGCACAACAGAACAAACTACAGCCCTCACAATTATTCCCATGCTGGAGGCCATTGTTGCAGCCCCAGGGTCAATCCATCTCTTTGAAGGCCCTTCTCTCGTCCATTGCCCCTCTCCTTTAAAAAGCATTATGTCTTCTTTCAGGGACTGGGCTCTCCTAACAACATGTTCAAAGTATGTAAGACAAAGTCCTGCCATCCTTGCCTCTAAGGAGTGTTCTGGACATACTTCTTCAAAGACTGATGTGTTGATTTTTTGGCAGTCTGTTGTAGTTTTGATATTCTTCTCCAGTACCACAATGTAAATGCATCAATTCTCCTTTGGTCTATCTTATTCAATGTCCAGCATTAACATTCCTCTGAGGTCATTGAAAATACTATGGTTTGGGACAGGTGCCCAGTAGTCCTCAAAGTAACACCCTTGCTTTGCAATACTCTGAAGAGGTTTACGCAGCCTACTTACCAAATGCCACTTATCTTTTGATCTCTTGACTGCTGCTTCCCTGAGCATTGATTGCACATTCAAGAAAGACAAAATCCTGGACAACTTCAATATTTTCTCCATCTATCATGGAGTAATTGGATTATAAGAAAGAATAGATTATATGAAGAAAAATGGATTATCAGAGAAGCTGGATTATATGAAGATGAATGTGGCATCAGGATTGAAGGAAGGCTTATTAGCAACCTGTGATATGCAGATGACACAAGCTTGCTTGCTGAAAATGAGCAATTGAAGCTCTTGTAATAAAGAGCAAGAATTGCAGCCTTCAGTGTGGACTACAACTCAATGTAAAAAAGACCAAACTCACAACTGCACCGACAGTCCTTAGTACAATATTTTTCATCAATAATATACTTCAAATATATCTCATTATAAATATCTATGTATTTATTAAAAAGAGTAACTTTAATGTGAAGAAGCCTGCAAGATTACACTTCATTCAGTGTATTAGCCTGGGTACTTTGGAGAAACAAATCCACAGCAACTCATGTATAAGAGAGAGTTTTATGTAAAGAAAATGTGCATCATGAAAACATCCCAACCCAATGCTGCCCAAGCCCACAAATCCAACATTAACCCATTAACCCAACACCAGTCCACAAAGTCCTCCACCTCACAAAACAGAGGCAATGATGCCGACTGCAGGAGGAAAGCTGAGTCAGTGAATGAACAAGCATCTCAGCACTAGCAGGGGTCTCCACACGGCTGCTCCAGCACCCAGAGCTGTATCGGGATAGGTCCATGTAGCTTCTCCTTGGAGATGTCTTGTAGGAAGTCAATCTTGCAAGCTGAAGCAGGGAACTGCTAAGGCAGCTGCACCCGGTGCAACCATCACAAAACAAGAGACCCGAGAACTAGAAAGGCGAGGCTCACCACCCATTTATCCCTCCGCCTTTCAAGTAGCCCCACGTGTGATTATCGGCCAGGCTGGCACAATTAACTAACTCATTCAGTGCTCAAGTTGAGCATCATCAGTTATGGAGCAAGTTTAAATTATATGTCACTTGATGGGGAGAATGTAACATCACATTTGTAATCTTACTACCAATGATGCATAACATGAATTAAATTATAAGGAAACATCAAACAAACACACCTTCAATGACAGTCTACAAAATAACTGGTTTATATTCATCAAAAGTGTCAAATCATGAATGTTAAGGAATTCCTAAGAAATGTTTCTTGACTGAAGAAGACTAAAGAGACACAGTAAAGGCAAGTTATGAATTTAAACTGGATCATTTTCCTATAAGTGATGTTGCCAGTATAACTTGTGACATTAGAAAGAGTTTTGAGTTATAGATCCTCATAATGCAGTATAACAATATTAATCCCCTGATTCTGATGGATGTATTACAGTAATTTAAGATCATCTGTTTATAAGAAATAAACACCAAAGTATGCAATAAATGACTGTGGGGTATCAAATACTTAATTTTTCTGCAATGATTTCAAACTAAAAAAAATGTGTTCTGAAACTCCAATATTTCTGTAATTCTTCAACTGCTTTGAAAAATCCTATTGCATCTTAGCTTTAGTTTAAACATACTAACTTTAGGTGCTTCGATTTGTCACCTTTGCATTCCAAATTCCCATGGAAATAGCCAATAAGTTACATAAACTATACAGAGAAATATTTTTTTACTTTTGAATATATCTGCCTTGAAGGAGGTGGATCCTATTGAATAAACTGTATTATATGATGATTATGAATTTGAATTTACAAATGTAGAAGCTGTGAAGAATAAAATTATGATGAATAATAGCAAGAATAATTCAAACTCTTGGGGAAATATGGAATAAAGGAATAAAGTGTCAACCATTAAAAACAATTGGAAAAGAGCTGGCAATATGGTCAGAGGTTGTACCATTTGGGACACAAAAAGCATACAAACAAAAAATTTTGATAATATTTCTGAAAGGGCAGTTAAAAAGAGAAATAGCTTGCAATTGATTTTAATTTGTATACTATATATATTGTGTGGTATAACCCAAATCCACAGCCTTTAGGTCTATGTGCTATGCATGGGGTAAGTTAAGGAGAGGTGGAGAATGGGAGGATAGGTTAGTTTGAGAACTGAAGTTAGGGTTGGTTCACATGTCTGGATCTGTACCATGCAGAGCAGAAACAGTGTGCATAGTATCTGAAAGTCAGGACAAAATTATCATTTAACAAGATGAACCTTTAAGAAATCTCAGAATCATTGGGAAAGGGTTTTGAATCCCCAAGGATATCTGATTTCAAAATTCTAAGAGATCCTGCATGTATGTCTATCTAGATAAGATAGGTGGGATAAACCATTCGGAGGAGAAAACAACAGGACCAATGGATCCCAGGGGACATGGCAGAGGAAGAGAAGTGGGGTATCAACAAACCCAGAGATATGGGAACAACATATGATCTAAAATCAATAGCAAGGAGGGCATAGGATGCCTGGTGGAGCTTGATCAAGGGCAATGTAACTGAGAGGAATTACTGAAACAAAAATGAAGATTGAATATGACAGTGGGATAAGAGGAAAGTAAAAGGAAATAGAGGAAAGAACTAGGAGGCAAAGGACATTTACAAAAATCTAGTTATAGGCATGTTCATATGTAAATATATTTATATATAACGATAGGGAAATAGATCTATGTACACATATTTAAATGTTAAGTATTAAGGTAGGTGATGGACATTGGGCCTCTACTCAAGTACTCCCTCAATGCAAGAACACTTTATTTTAATAACCCAGCATTCTGTGATGCTCAGCTTCCCAACACAATCACTGAAGACAAAATG
>NW_022103915.1:16517401-16539450 GCF_000313985.2 Echinops telfairi | reverse complement strand
GCTTGATATAATGGATGTATATATGGATTGTGATAAGAGCTGCAAGAGCCCCCAATAAAACGATTAAATAAAGAAAAAGAAAAGTCCAAAATGTCTGAAATACCAAAATAAAACAGTCAGTATCAACAGTGGAAAGCAGTCCAAAGAACTCTTTAAAAAACAAACAAACAAACAAACAAATAAACAAAAAGTCTTTTGAGGAACTTACTAGATGCAAAGACAAAGTTGGCACCAGATTAAAGGTAGGACCTACTAGACTCATTATTGTCAGCATAACTCTAAAATATGCTTTCTACATTCTACACCTGAATGCCCTGGAGCATGTGAGCATGATAGGGTATCAAGCCGCCAAAACAAGAACATAAACTCTCTACCACCAAGTCCATTCTGTTTCCTAGTGATCCTATAAGACGGGGAGAACTGCCCTTGTGGGTTTCCAAGACTGTAACACTTTATGGGAGTAGAAAGCCCCATGTTCCTCCCTCAGAGTGCTGATGGTTTCAAATTGCTGACCTTGCAGTTAGCCACCCAACACATAACCCACTATGCCACCAGAGCTCCTTGATAAGATATCACACCTTTGATTACATTATTTGGCACAGTAGGATTTACTGTTTAGTGATGCAGGTGGGCCTGACCAACCACGTGAGCTCCTAAATGGTTTCTCCAGATGGTAGCAGAAGGAGAAGTCAGATATATTTGAAGCATGAGATGAATTTGATTTGCCATCACTACTTCAAGATGGGGTGACGTGTAGTAGTAATGATTTCAGCCTTGAGTAAAGGAAGGTGGTCCTCAGTGGGTAGCCAGCTAGGAAACAGGGCTGCAGATCCACAGCGGAAAGAAATTGGATTCTGCCAACAATCTGACTGAGCCTGAAGCCCACAGAAGGAGCTTATCCTGGGAACACCAGAACGACGAAATCCTAAGCCAGAACTATTAGAGTCCAAACCCTCTCTTTTGCATACCTGCCAGCCATGTGACTCTAAGCAATTATTTTTTGTTTGGGGCTTTAGATTTCTTCTACCATGCATATCAATGCATTGTCCATATCCTATCCCTGCTAGTGTTTCTACTATTAGAATACACCAAGTCAAGGAAATTTCTGACACATACGAAAAAGTAACAAACGATTTTAAGATTACATTTTCATTAAATTTGGGAGGTAACAATAGAATCCAAATATTAAAAGGATCAGATATTCTAATAATGATGTAAAGAGATTCATTATATTGCTATATTCATTCATTAATATGACCAACAAAAAATGTTGGTAATAGTCTCACACCCACACCCACACACAGAGTGGGGTGAATCACAAAGGGACCATAACAGAGCAGCAATGGGAGCAAAGTCACAAGGCCCCTGAGGAATCCCAAAAGCAGACTTCTGCCTCAGGGGGCAGTACTTGGCACCTCGACTGACCTGGTTGGGGACATTCACAAACATCAGCAGATAGACCTGGAACTACGTATAGGCTTTCTTCTTCTTCTTTTGTACATCTATCTATATAAGATAGGCAGGATAACCAATCCCAAGGAGAACAGGATGGGCGGTGTCTAGGAGGGCATGGGAGAGGAGGAGTCAGGAGAAATGGAGCAGTGAGCCAACAAACTCAGGGACAGGGGAACATCAAGGGATCTAAAATCAATGGCGAGGAGGGCATAGAATGCCTGATGGTGTTTGATCAATTGTAATGTAACAGAGAGGAATTACTGAGACCAGAATAAAAGGTGAACATGATGGTGGGGCAGGAGGAAAGTAAAAGGAAATAGAGGAAAGAAGTAGGGGGTAAAAACTATACAGAGAGGTATAAATATAGACATGTATACATGTAAATATATTAATCTATAAAGATAGGGATATTGGGCTATGTATATATATTTATATGGTAAAGCAATAAGTAGCAGACAGACTTTGGTCTCTATTTAAATCTTCCCTCAACACAAGAAAATTTTGGTCTAATAATATGGCACTATGAGATACTCACCTTCCAAACATGGTTACTGAAGACGAAATGGGTACAAAAGCAAATGTGGAGAAGAAGGCTAATGGTGCCCAGCTATTGAACGATATATAATCTATAAAGGCTTAAAGTTAAATAACTTTCAGCAGGGAAGCAACAGGCTTGAAGTTAAACAACTTCTAGCAGGCTATTGAGCAGGGAAGCAACACAGTCCACATGGAAGAAGCTGACCAGCCTGTGTGATCATGAGGTGTTGACTGGATCAGGTATCAGAAAATCAAAAACAAACAATCATGTTGTTGTGAAGGAAAGGGGTCAGAGTGGATACCCAAAGCCCATCTGTTGATAATTGGAAACTGCCTCACAGAAGGGACACATGGAAGGGACGACTCAGCCAGAGTACAGTATAACACCGGGAAAACACACAACACTCCTCTATATTTTAATGCTTCCTCCCCCCACTATCATGGCAACATTCCCATTGCATGTTTAAAAGCCTTACTCTATAGAGTTTACAAAAAGCAAAAGTAAAATTGTGTGACCTTTGTAAAAGAACTTCAAAATTCTAATGTAATATAAGACAGACACTCCTGAACAGATGCCATAAGAGAATATTAAAGGGAAATGTAAATTACAAAACTATAGAATAGATGCCATAGGAATGTGGAAGTGGGAGGTGTACTGCGGTCAAAAGTAGTCCAGGAAGAGGAAATGTTGGGGTAGATCCTGAAGAATGGATAAATAAGCAAAGCAGAGAATGACTAAAAGTTCGCCATAACCATTTACTCGTCTTCCTTTGCAGAAGATGTAATTTTCAAGCCTCTCTTGCAACCAGATAGGGCCATCCATGACTGGCCACAAAATGGCCTCATGTAGGATTCTGTGTCCTTGTTATTTCTTCAGTGGATCTCAGAATTAGAGGTCAAATGAAGAACTTTGCATCATCTCACCTTAGAATGCCAATATTTAAAAGCACACTGGACCGGAAATGATTGCATCCAACAATGGTTCCCCTTACCCCTTAACCCAGACCATAATGGACTAAGACATGTGTAAGAAATAAGCAAATGTTGTTCAACTACTGGTATTTGGAGCTGTTTTGCACTAAGATACTTACTCTGGCTGATATAAAACTATTTACTCGAGTAAGCAAAAGAAAAACGAAGTAATAATAGGAGCCAAGAAAATTTCAAGCCAAACTCACTGCTATCGTGTCCATTTTGACTCATAGTGACTCTGTACGATAAGGTAGAACTACTTCTGTGGGTTTCTGAGACTGTAATTCTTTAGAGGAGGGGAAAAACAAAAAAATATCATCTTCCTCCCGCAGAGCAGCTGGTAATTTTAACCACTGACCGTGTGGCTAGCAGCCCAATGGTAATTACTATACCACCTGGCTGGAAAAGAATATTGAAAGTATCATAGACTGTCAAAAGAACAAAAAAATCCGTGTGGGAAGAAGTACAGCCAGAATGCTCCTTAGAGGCAAAGATGTCAGGACTTTGTCTCATGTACCTTGGATACACTGGACTCTGGAAAAGGCATCACGCTTGGTAAAGTAGAGGGGCAGCAAAAGGAAGGCTGTCTAAAGATGGATTGATACAGTTGCTACAGCAATGAGCTGAAATGTAAGAATAATTGTGAGGATGGTGCAAGAGTGGGTGCTGATTCATTCTGTTGCACCCAGGGGTTGCTCTGAGTTGGAAACGCCTGGACAGTACTGAACAACAGAATATTCTAGAGGGCAGTGAGAGCCCATTCGTGGGTTTCTCACCTCGCCTGAGGAAGACTTAGGTTCAATGACTGGCAAATTCACCTCAGCCACAATTGCCTTCCATCTGTCAGTGGAGGTTATGTGTGGCCTTGATATCTACAGGTTTCAGCTGAATCGCCAGGCTAAGATGGACTAAAACAAAAGGCTTGGAAACTTCTGCCATCAGCCAGTGAACGTCCTGTAGACTGCAATGACTCATGGGGAAGACCCAGGACCAGACAGCATTTTGTTCTACTCTGCATGAGGTGGCTGCCCTATGTGAGCCGAGTCAATGGCAGCTAACAAAAACAGCAGCAAGGATCGTCTGTACCTGTGTTTCTCAAATGTTTATCTTTCATAGGAGTGACCATGGTATCTTTCTGCTAAACAAAATAATCGGAGGTTTATACCCAACAGCTGCTCCAGGAGAGAAACATGAGGCCACCTGGTTCCATAAACATTACAGTTTGGGGCACCCTAGGTGGAGTAGGGGCGGAGGACAGTTCTACTCCGTCCTGTGGCCTTGGAATCAGCTTGAAGCTAGTGAGTTTGGTGATATTTTATGGCAGGGGTGCAGGGCAGGGCAATAAGGTCGGAAATTCTTCATTGCTACCAACCTCCTGGGCACTTCCCATAGGCTGAGTAGCAAAGATGTCTAAGAAATTAAATGATAACACGATCACTGAAGACCAAGCGGATGAATTACCAAATGTGGTGAAGAAAGGTGATGGTGCCCAGGTATCAAAATATATAGACTCTGGGGCCTTAAAGGCTTGAAGATAAACAGGCGACCATCTAACTGAGAAACAGCAAAGCCCACATGGAAGAAGTACATCAGCTGGTGTGATCAAGAGGTGTCGAAGGGATGAGATATCAGGCATCAAAAAACAAAAAATCATAACATTGTGAATGAGGGGGAGTGCAGAGTGTGGACCCAAAGCCCATCTGTAAGCAACTGGACATCCTCTTACAGAGGGAATCTCAGGGAGGAGACGGCCAGTCAGGTTGCACTGCAGCAATGATGAAACATACAACTTTCCTCTAGTTTTTGAATGCTTCCTCCCCCACCCCTTCCCCACTATCATGATCCCTATTCTACCTTACAAATCCGGCTGGATTGGAGGGTGTACACTGGTACAGATAGGAACTAGAAACACAGGAAATCCAGGACGGATGATCCCTTCAGGACCAGTGGTGAGAGTGGCGATACCAGGAGGGTGAAGGGAAGGTGAGGGAGAAGGGGGAACATAATAACAAACATCTACATATAACCCCCTCCCCGGGGGATGGACAACAGAAAAGTGGGTGAAGGAAGACGTCAGAAGGTGTAAGATATGACAAAATAATTATAATTTAAAAATTATCAAGTGTTCATGGGGGAGGGGGTATCAAGGAGGGAGGGGGTAAATTGCGGAGTGGATGCCAGGGGCTCAAGTAGAAAGCAGATGTTTTGAGAATGATAAGGGAAACAAATATACAAGAGTGCTTGACACAATGGATTTATGTGTGGATTGTGATAACAGTTGTACGAGCCCCCAATAAAATGATTTCATTAAAAAAATTAAATGACAAGAATAATCTTCCTTCTCATGAATGGATATATGTCACATTTTAAAAAATGAATTCTATATATTTTATCTATGTCAGGGACAAAGCAAATGTTAAGAATAGTTTTTTCTGCTGATAAAATAATGTGCGGGTTGTGCTATGGTCAATTGGACCTTAAAGAGACAACAATCTCTTTAAAAAAAGTCATGATCAAAAACAAATGCTATTTCCTTTGTTTACATTTATAGAAGATTTAAGGAGCCTAGTTTCTAAGTACACGGGGTGGGGTAAATCTGTATAATTTTTAAAATAAGTTTATTTTGAAAAAAGAAGGGAAATTTCAGCCAGGTATTGGAGTCTCTCATTATTAAGCTACTTTGACAAAATGTGGGGTGAGAACCCACACCGCACCCTTATCGTTCAGAGCAACAAGGAAATGAAGCTGCCTTTTACATTTAACTTTCTATTATTGCCTTTCCCTGTCTACTTAATCACTTCATCTTTTCCTAAATGAGCAGGGGGTGAAAAATAGTGAAAATAAAGAGAGAGAGAGAAACTGTCATCCAAGTCATTTCTAGAAAACGGAGTGTAACAGTTTGAAATTTGCATTATAATTACTTATAAAAGGAAATTTAATTCATTTGCCTCTCATAGCTCATTTTTCAGATATAATTAAAATGACCCCAGGAAGCAAGTTAAAATAGCAGAATCAATTTTTATAGAGCAGATCCTAGACTCTTCATGGGCTTAAATTCTTATAAATTCTGGTTGTTGAGGCTCAGAAAGATTGCTCCCGTCCTTCTCTTCTAAATAAACTTAGTTTAAATATTTCTTTTTTTCCCCCTGAAATAATTTTGTCAAAATCCTATCATAATGGTGGGCTCAGGCTCCTGCCCTTCACGGTTGACCAGGATTTTAGTTATCATTCGGAGGGCAAAGGAAAGGCCAAGACGTTAAAAGACCTGCATGCCCTTCCATGCCCCACTAGAAATGGCTGAATTCCACCGACAGTTATTCCCTGACATCCTGGAAAATTATGAACCTCTTTTAGAAATTTAACCTGATGATCAGTTCCCACTATGTCAATTAATTTAACAGATAAAGTCGTCAGAGCTGGCATTACTCAAGCAAAAGCAGGGTTGGGTGTGCACTGAAATTCTGGAAACTGAATGAAGGAAAACAAAGGGGACATGAAAAAAGTCTAGGTTTATCAAAACTACCTGACCCACTTTTCCGTTTAATCAAAGCCCTTCTCTGTTGAATATGTGCTTGAGGTGGTAAGGATCAAAAGAAAGCGGGGCATGTGGGAATGGCAAGTTGCTGAGCTATTCACCTGGATCCATGCACTTTCCCCACTCCTCTGTCTACAAAGCCCCATGACTGGTAACCAAAAGCTTCCTCAAGCCCCCGTGTGGTTGCTCAGATGCTCCGGCAGCTGTGATCACCAAGAGTACTCAGCCTGCCTCTTCTGCCTGTTGTCATTCAAAGAAAGCAATTTTTTTTCAGGGCTCAGTCATCAAAGGGAAACTGATTCAGTGATCAGGATCCACACAGTGCACAGAGCCATAGTCTCAGAGGGCCCCAGACTCTCCTGAGATGAGGCATCCCAATCAAGCAAGCCAAGGACAATATAAAGTACCTAATTCCCCAAGAAAATCATGGCAGAAGCTGCACTACCCTTATCTGGTCAATGATGAGTCTTTAATCACCCAATTTTTTTTCAGATGAAAATTAGTAGTCCTTGCACCACCCTCTTAGCCAATCAAACCTGACCTGGAAAGTTTCTTCTCTTCCATTCCCACCCCACTCTCCTAACTTCCGTCACCATGTAAGAGAGAGTGGTATAAGCTGTGTTACTCTGGGTACATTAGAGAAACAAATCCACAGAAACTCATGTATAAGAGAGAGTTTTATATAAAGGTTAAGTGCACATCAAGAAAACATCCCAACACAGTGCTGTCCAAGCCCACAAGTCCAATATTAGCTCATATGTCCGACACCAATTCACAAAATTCTCCTCCATCTCACAAAACACACACTATGATGCCAACTGCAGAAGGAAAGCAGAATCCGTGAACGTGTCAGCATCTCAGCACTGGCAGGGGTCTCCACATGGCTGCTCCAGCACCCAGGGCTGCATAGGGGTAGGTCCACACTGCTTCACCTTGAGGATGACTTGCAGGAAGTGAGCCTTGCAAGCTGAAGCAGGGAACTGCCTAAGGCAGCTGCACCCTGGTCTGACCATCAGAAACAAGAGACCCGAGAACTAGAAAGGCGAGGCTCATGGAGCCATTTATCCCTCCGCTCGATTAACCCCACCTGTGTTTATCGGCCAGGTTGGCACAATAAACTAACTACCTCATAAGCTAAACTACTTTAATGACTCCTCTGCTTTAGATAATATAGTGGGTTTTTTTTAGAAAACAGCAAACAATTTATCATGTTATATAACTCAATCTCTTAACTCCCTGAGAGTCTATAATCTGACTTTGATTTTCATAAAGTTATTCTGTTCCTTTGTCTTTACTATAATCTCATACCTAAAATGTCTTTAAGCCTTTTAGAACAGTCAATTTGCTTATTCACACATCAATGGATATATTCTACAAACACACTTTGAGCATACTAATATTCATCCAAATAAATAAATAAATATATATTACTTGTTGTTCAAAGCACTGGTAATTCAAAGGCAAATAAAACCTGCCTTTAGCAAACACATATTTAGGTATTATGGGACAGGCCCAGTCTCTTCTCAAGAGAGAATTTGGTGTAGTGGGTTGTATATTGAGCTGCTAATCACAAGGTCAGCAGTTCAAACCACGAGCCACTCAACAAGAGAAAATGGGACTTGCTACTCCCATAGAGTTACAGTCTTAATATTAATGGAAGGTAATTATGACTTAGGGGGATTATTGAGAAGAATCTCTACCACAAATTAACAAGGAAGTTTTGAAGGGAACCAAAGGCAAATTAAAAAAAAAAAAAAGATCCAGGAATGGGATTTGGGCTTGCACTAAATCCTAGTTCTAATTTAAGAACAATTAGTTCGATACTTGCCTTTGGGAAGGGAACACGGAAGATATGGATGCTATAGCAAAGTGTGGTGAAGACATTAAATGGTGCCCTCTCATCAGATAAAATAGCATCTGGAGTCTTAAAGGCTGTTTCCAAAAAAGCAGCCATCTCAGTGAGATGTCAACTAAGTCCCCATGGAAGAAGCCCACCAACAAGAATTGCCATAGGATTTTAAATAATATAATCTGAAGTCAAAGGATGGATTAGTATCAGAACCTAAATTGTAAGAATCTGGTTTGCAGACAGTGGGAGCCCAAGACACTTTTGTGGGAACTACATAGGAAATAAGCCTCCAGTGATCTCCCTCCATCCATCATTGAGGAACGGGAGGAAAGTGGTACCCAGAGTACATTGGAGAGATGAGTATAGAACATCACAGGGATGCACCGACGTGGACAGTTAAAACCTTACTAGTTGATCCCCTCTAATGCATGTTAGGCCTGATCTGGTTTTCGACATTTTCTGGTTCTTTTTTTTTTTTAATGTTTGTTCACATTGGACTTTATCTGAGGTATATTATGTCATTGGGAGTCACCCTCTTAAATTTTTGTTATATGTTTTTCCATTTCTCAGTATATGAAACCCAGGATTAATGAGCCTATAAGGGTTTATATGGAAAACAGCATGAACAAAGTAAAGCTAAAGCTATATATACACATCTTTTAAATTCACTCATATTAGCTAAGACAAGAAATGTTTAATCATTTTGTGGTTTGGACAGTATCTTCATTTTTATCTGATTCAATAATAGATATAATTACAAAGTAGACTTATTTCCTTTATCTATTATAGTCATAATGACCCTGTCTGGTATTTCTGTCTGTGAGATTATGTTCCATATGAGCAAATGTGAGCTTTGAATGCCAGGTGTGTTAGGCAGCATTGGATAAAGAAACAAATCCAGAGACACTCATCTATATATATGAAAGAGCTTTATATCAAGACCTAATTATATCTGAAGAAGGCATCCCAGCTCAGTCTATCTCAAGTCCTTAGACTCAAACAGCCACATGCAAATAATAATGCAGAATGCAGGAAGATCACAGGCAGGTGGATGCAGATGCATGTGGATCCAAGGTGAGTGGAAGCATAACAGGTCACCAGCAGCTCTCAGGATCAGTTTCAGAGTCCCAGCACACAGGAAGCTCAAGGGGCACAGAGAGAGGGAGGTTCCCAGAAACCCCTGCTTCTAAAAAGTCCACACCCCCAAGGGGGCATCATCAGGCTGTGACCTGATTGACAAGCGGTATTCCACGCCTACACTTTCATAGGTTTTCAAGTTCACATGAAATCATCTAACTACCACTCCAAGTCAGTTCTTAGCAACATCAACCACTGACTGACGAAACAAAGCCACTTCCTTGACACTCATCTGACAGACCCAGGAAGATGCCTTTACTAGAAGCTTCTACAGAACTAGAGGTACAAGATGGACTCATTTAACATGTGAGAAAGGAAAGGCAGGTTAGCCCATTTGCTTGAGTGCTGCCGGTACATATCCTCCTCCAGGCATGGCCTCTGCTAAAAAGAACAGCCTCCCACCAGTTATACCTACTTCAGGGATGGCCCTTAGAGAAGTATTGGTGGATTCACAAAGGCCCTCTATCCCTGTCCCAACATGGAACATTCATGAGGTTTCAGATGACATTCCACCAAAGCTTGACTTTTTTCTCTGCCTGTTCTTGTTTTTGCCTCTTTCCTTGCACACGTGTTGATCCTCAGAACTCTCCCTAATCTCTTGTACACGAATCTCCACAGCTGTCACCAGGTGAGCTCAGCCAACAACAGAACTGCATATACCCTCTGTCTCTGGCCTTGTCCTTGTTCCTTGGGGTCCCCTGTCCTAGATATTAATGTTTCAACACCTAAAACACTATTTGACTCATAGTAAGCCCCAATGTATAATGACTGAATAAAAGCCAATGAATGGGAAAGCAACCAGAAGGGTGTACATTTAATACCATGCCATGTGAGGAACGAGAATGGGGAGGCATAGCCCAGAAAAAGGAAGACTTTGGAAAGATCATTATGAAAGACAGACTGATGGTCCCTCTGAACTCCACCCTTCTAATCTCTAAAATCTCTGAATGTGTTTGTTTACATGACAAAGGGGAATTAAGGTCTTAGATAGAATTAAGGTTGTAAATCCACTGATTCAGAATTACGAAGACCAACCTGGTTTAAGTGAGTACACTCAATGAAATCATGGGTTCCTCGATAGGAGAGGAGTGCTGGTGTTGCTGTGGATTAAGCATCGGGCTTCTACCTGCAAGGCCAGTCAGTGGCTCATACCCACCAGCCACTCCTCAGTTGGAAGATGAGACTGGCTGCTCCTATCAAGATTTACAGTCTCAGAAACCCTAAGGAGCAGTCCTACTCCATCCTATAGGACCACTGTGAGCGGGAATCAACCAAATGATAGCGAGTTTTAAATGTAAGAATGAGGCACAAGAGAGAGAGAAAGAGAAAGGAACAAAATCAGAGCTGTCATATTGCTCGTGTTGGAGATGGAGAAGTTGTGCCATGAACTAAGGAATATAGACAGCTTTGATATGGTGAGACCTAAAACAACTGGGACTAGAAATACCATACAACCCAGCAATACCTCTGCTGGGCATCTACCCCACAGAAATAAGAGCCAGAACACGAAAAGACCTGCGATCTGTCATGTGCACTGAAGCACAGTTCACAATAGCAAGTAGCTGGACGCAGCCCAAATGCCCATCAGCAGAAACCTCTGGACATGCACACAATGGAATCCTATGCTTCCCTACAAAACAGCGAGGAAGCCATGATATGCATCCATCATAATATGGATGGACTTGGAAACCATCGTGCTGAGTGAAGTTAGTCAATCACGAAAGGACAAATACTGTATGAGTCCACCACAACACAGCTTTTAAACAGTGAGATGAAGACTAGGTTCTGCTCTCAGGACACTGAATGTTCTAATCTAGTCTCTCAACTATGAGGTGGTGAGCCTGCCCAATGCCCACGAACCATATATCACCCCCTTTATTTGTACATCTTACAAACCTCTTTCAGAAAGGAGATCTCACCTCAGCTGGGAGATGAGCGGGTTGGAAGAAGACTAATGAGTTGCTACCATACATTTTTCTGAGGTTAGCTCAAAATTGGTAATCCAAGTCAAGATTTGGCTGGGGTAGGGAGGTGAGGAGGGGCGTGTCTGGCTCCGAGAAGGGGATTACATGTTTGCTGGTGGATTAACTGGGTGGGGAACCAAAACTACTTGAGGATGCTTATATAGAACCCAAAGGGAGAGAGCATATTCCCGGTACCAAGTTCCTAATTTAACACTTTTGACCTAGCTTATATCGAGCTCTTCATGATCCAGACCATGTGTGATAGACAACTGGGACTTTAAACTCTGTCCTTTCTGGGTGCACAGCATCCTTCATAGGCTACATCAGAAGGACTCAATGTGGAAACCCACCAACGTGGAACCCAACTGAGCTTTACCTTAAACTCACGTGTGGTAGATTTAAGCAACCTCCCTTGCACTTAAGGCTGAGACAACGGCTATCCCAAGCTTATGGGATTGGTGGTGGTTAGACTTTGGTTCTGATCTCTTGCTGTGAGGGTACCCAATGAATGGTGGCCTGATACTACCATATATTTACTATTTTAAAGTTATCTTTGATTTTTTCTGGCATATGTTAATCTGGCAAGCATGGTGGTCTTTGTGAATGAATGTTACTCAAAGTTTTACCCTATCCCCAACCCTCATTGTTCATGAAAATAGTGCCCCGCCATTGAAGCTATCAATCTGGACAAGTCAATAGTCATGCATTGCAGTCTGAAGTCATGTGCAATTCTTTCTCTCAACAGTGTTTTAAATTATAAACCATTGGCTAAATCAATATTATCAATAGAATTACCTTATGCCCCATGGGGATGATTTAATATATTTTATTTCTTTTTTATAAAAATAATAATTTTCTCTGCAAAGTGAACCAGAGACATATGTAAACAATGTATATATAAATTGGTTCCCACTTATTTGTAACTTTAACCTAAAAACAATTAGTTCTTATGAAATGCTCCTACCAGATGCTGTCATGAAGAGATTACTGAAGATGTGGGTGCTATAGCACCTATAGAAAAGTGTGGTGAAAATACAAGATGGTACCTGGATATTAGAAAGAATCGCATCTGGAATGTGAAAGGCTTGTCCTAAAACAAGTAGCCATCTAAGTGAGGCATCAACTAAATTCACATGAAAGAAGCACATCAGCCCATGTGATCCAAGAATTAAAAATAATGAGACCCAAAGGACATAGTAGTAACAGGGCTTAAACTATGAACACTAAGTTTGAAGAAGGCTATAGATGTGGAAGCCCAAAATCCTTTCAAAGGGTCTCCACATGAATTAAGCCTCTGGCTAATCCCCTTCAATCATAGTGCAGGGACGTGAATAGCCTCGCTCTCAAACAGAGAACATTGTAACGGAAATTATGGATGATGTCACTAGGTTAAACCGTAGTACCCTATCATGCGATTTCCCTCTTGATTGATTTTAAATTTGTTTCCGTTTTTAATATGTTGTGGTTTTTTATCACTGGGGTTCTGTTTCGTCTTGTTATCCTTGCTTTGTTTGTTTGTTTCCTGTCTGTGTTTTGTATGACTTTCTGTATGTGAAATCCAGGGTAAGTAAATCTATAAGGACAGTCAACTGGATTAATAATTACCAAGGAGCCTGGCAGGGGAGTTGGAGGGAAATACGGAGTTAGAGAAAATGAGCACAAGTAAGCAGAAAAAGTTCTAAAATTGATTGTGGTGATGATGACACAACTCTCCTTCAGATGATCAAACTATTGAATTGTGGAATGTGAAATACACAGGAGCTCTGATGACATGGTGGCTGCATAGTGACCTACTAACCACCAGGAGGCGCCTTGTGCAACCTCACCAGCTACAGTGCTGGGAAGCACAGGGCTTTCTCTTCCCATAAAGACTCACAGTTGCAGAAATCCATAGAGGCGTTTCTACCCCAGGGGGTCTTTGAGGCACAGTTGACTCAATGGCAGTGGGGTGTTTTTGTTTTTGTTTGGTGGGTTTTTCTTTACATTCCTTTTTTTTTTTTCCTGGTGAATTTTATGGCAATGAACCTTTTCATTTTTTTGGAAGTTTTAAAAGGTGAGGGAATCTATTCTCTTTTAGAGTGTCCAGAAAGAAACCCAGCCTTTCTCAACCCTGATCTCAACCCCACGGGATTTGTGTTGGACTTCTCGCCTGAAGAACTGCAGTTCTTCAGTAAATGTGGGCTCCTTTAAGTCACCAAGGTGGGCTCATGTGCTGTCACAGAAAGAGATCTAACTCTGTAGAGAACGTCTGCGTCTGGAGTTGATTAAAGGTGAGTTTAAGGAGTTACAATCCACCAGAGGAGACTACCTTGACGCATTTCTTCTTTTTATGCAGGCCTTACCTGCTGGATGAATATTCTGGAAGGAGGGGGAGTGAGGAGGAAGTAGGAACATAGGAAGCTGACAGGCTGGTAAACCTGCAATTTTCAGAAGCGATGCTTGAGGACTCCTTGTTTTCAATAAGCCTGTGTGTTCACTCGCGATCGTTTGAAATTGCTTTTACATAGTAAGCACGGTTTATATTTCAACCAAGAACACATGTTCCTTTGAGAAGCGGAGTGTTTGAGGGCTGATAATAGGGAGGCGAAAGCTCTCTCCAAAGTATGCCTATCATTTTATTGGTTCTCTACGTGGAAGAGGAATAAGATGCACGTGGTGTGACAATAAGCACTAACATGCGTGTGCTTGGGAGTGCTCAAACTCTTCTCCCATCTGTGTGGCTCTCGGGTCACAACAGAGGCAAAAGGGTAAGAGTCCCAACCCTGTAGATGACAGATCAGTATTTATAAACCAACTACCCATCAGCCTTACCCAAAATGCAAGGCTTACCTTCTGAAGTGCGTTACACATTCAAAGGCAAGATAGTACCTAGTTGTGAACGGACATACGAGGGAAGGAAAGCCAAAACCCCCCCGGGGGATTCTCCCAAAGTTGACAGTGCACAATCAGGATTTCTTTTGCATATATAAGACAATCCCAAGATGTTTCTTCAGAGTCCCACCTGTCACATCCCACGAAGCAAAAGAAAACATACGTGCGTTCCTAAAAGGCGAGACGAGGACATTTATAGGATCCCAAGAAAGATGGCAGTAAGTTAAATAAAGGGAAACTCATCTGTAGCATTTTAATGTTTCCCCAAAGTGGTATTTCTCTTTAACTTCCACATCTAATATAAACACCAGAAGTCAAATGGTACAAAAGATCCCTTTAACTAAAGTGTCAGCAAGCATTCACTCACAGTGGAGTTTATTCACTGGAGCCTCACTTTTGCTCCCTAAAATTAGGGGTCCCAATGACTCGTCAGGCTTATTACAAATTATAAAATGTGTAAAATGCAATTTATAGTCTATGCAAATGCCTAAGAGCCTCTGGTCAAGCCTGAAAGAGCTTGGCAGCCAATATAGGATAGAGAAAAATATCAAAGCATTTGAAGTTAGAAAATACACCTTTCTATCTTAGTTTGTTCACTGCTGGAACAACAGATAAACCATGTTACCTTCCTTAATCTCAATTTTCTCATCTGGAAAATGGGCATAAAGTGTTCCATGCCCTTCTTTCTTCATAGAGTCTGGCGTCCCAGAGAACAACATGGGTCCGGAAGGGTTGATTGCCCTGTAAGTCTTGGTTAGTACCCATTGGCATTTCCATCCACTGTGTAAACTATTCCTACATAATGCCCCTCAAGATGCACTGGAGGAGAGCTTACCTTCCATGTGGACACAGTTGTAAACACGGTGGGCCACCAGTGCCCTGGCTGCTGACAAAATGTCATCAGGATGCTTTAGCACCGGATAGAGAGGAAGGCTGGGCCACCTGCTTTCCTCAGCTGAAAGTAAGCCCCTCGTCTGCCATTATAAAAATGTGTGCACAGAAATGCGAAGCGACATTTCCCTCTAAAATGGGTAATGCATTTAAACCTGCCTGCTTCTCACAAGATTGTAAGATTTGCAGGTGAATGAGAGGGAACAGGAATATTTTCCAGAAAATATACCAGTAGAATGAGGACCAGAAGCAGTCGATGATCACATGGTCACGCCTAAATGGTGAAACCCAAAACAAGCCCAAATCCTGCATTTACAGTTCATATAAAAGTGAGCTTTCCCTTTAATACTTGTATCATAAAAGAAATATGAATACATTTATGCTACAAATCTAAGTGTTTAAGCCTTGTGGATGAGGCTAAGGATCCCTTTGTAGCCCATTCCTAACATTTCACAGAACAACCACTATTAAGTTTTTAAAATATCATCTTAGACTGTTTTCTGTACCCACATGCATATATCAAATAGGTCCAGTCACAAACTCTCCTTGCTCTGTTTTTTGTGAAGAGGTTCTTTTTTCTTTTACCTGAAAATATCATTCCACAACATAACAATGTGCATTTTAGGTGCAGATTTTCAGACTCAACTGTCTCTAGACTCAATTCCTGAACAACCTGGGAAAATTACTTAGCATCTCTAACCTTCAGTGTGCTCATCAATAAGAAGGATTAAATAAATGAACCCTGATCATGAAATTGCTGTGAGGTTTAAACCAGTTCATTTATGTAAAGAAGATTGGAAGCATTTACAATGTTATTAGTTGGTTTAGCATCAGTATTAACGATAATGAGAGCTCTCATATATTCCATATTGAATATTTGAAATATTAGTTTACTTGGATATTTGGCAACCATAAGTATAGTGCAAATAATTCCCAACCATATTGATCTATTCATAGAATAGGTTTTGCATCTCTAAAATGGGTTGTTGTATAAAATAGACCAGTGCTTGAGAAAAAACTAATTACTCAATAGCTATTAACTAAAAGAAGATCATATTTGACATATTAAAGAAACAAATATATCTAGAAATGTTTTAAAACAAACATGTGTTTAAGACACGGTCAAACCTAGCTATTATCTTAGGAAAATAGCTGAATAGCAAGAGAAATTGCGGTGATGACAGACAATGCACTTGAAGATTGACAGAAATACAAATGTCCAGAGGAGGAAAAACCCTTGACCTGTTTTAGCCTTAACATGAAGCAATCAAAGTGGCTGATGGGTAGTGACTGGGGAAGAAATTGCTGCAACATAAAGACAAAGAAAAAGCCCAGGCTAGGCTGCATAGCGCAGTGTAGAGTTTGTGGTTTATGCAAAGGGCAAGAGGATCTCATGAAAGGGATATAAGCAAACGAATGCTAGATCTCTTCTACATTATTTGAAATAACATGGACGTTAGCATGAGGAGGTGGGGGAGGGGAAGTTAGGAGGAGTTACAGCAACCTAGAGGGAAAATGCTGCGGTTTGGTCTCAGGTTAGCACTGAAGCTGGGAAGAGGCAGACATGCTGTTGGCGTTAGGCCCCATCTAGTTGGCTACAACTCTTCACAACCCTGTGTACAGCCGGGCAAAACACCACCCAGCCCGGCCGCATCCTCACCATTGTTCCGATGTTTGAGCCCTTCATTGCATGCACTGTGTGAATCCATGTTGTTGACCGCCTTCCTCGTTTTCACTGGCCCTCTGCTTTAGTCATATCTTGTAGGTATTTGAGGACAGGCGGTGACGTCCCCATTCATTCCTCGGTTGGCAGGACTGTGCTGGCGTGTGGGTTGCTGTGATGCTTGATGCTATGCACCACAGCTCGAAAGGATGCTGGAAGCTGCGAAGGATCAGCAGTAAGAAACTATGGATTTTGTAATAGAAACAAAGCTGGAGAGTGCATGGTATGATTTTGCAAGATCAAAGACTTCTTCATTGGAAACGCCCTTTTTAACAACACAAATGGCAACACACAACCCTGGCTGGATGGAATACACAGGGGAAGAAATAGGCTACATCTGTGGGAACAAGTAATAGAGAAACTCAATGTCATCCACCAAGGTCACGAGTTCACTATGGAACAGACCTTCAATTGCTCATAGGTAAGTTTAGGCACAAGAAAATTAAAACAATTCCATAGAGACAAAATACAACCTTTAAACATACCCCAGCTGAAATCCGAGCCTAGCTCAAGAAACAGATATGATGCACTTAACATTAGTCATGGGAAATGAGATGAGTTGTAGGATGACATCAAGAATGTCATACATGAAGAAAGCATACATTTAAAAAAATAGAAAAGACCAAAATAAATGTCAGAAGAAGTGTGAAATGAGCTCTTGAACATAGAGTAGCTGAAACAAATTGAAGAATGATGACTTAAAAGAACCGAACCAAATTTTCCAAATGGGCAGCAGGCGAAGATAAATATGATCAAACACCTTGAGTTAGAAAGCAAAATGGCAAGATATGACAAAATAATAATTTATAAATTATCAAGGGCTCATGAGGGAGGGGGGCTCGGGAGGGATGGGGAAAAAAAGAAGACCTGATGACAGGGGCTTAAGTGGAGAGGAAATGTTTTGAGAATGATGAGGGCAATGAATGTACATATGTGCCTTACACAATTGATGTATGTGTGGATTGTGATGAGTTGTATGAGCTCCTAATAAAACGATTACAAAGAAGGAAAGAAAGAAAGAAAGAAAGAAAAGAATACACTCAACAGATTTCAAGATGAAAGGACTGAAGAAAAAATTTAAACCTCAATTTATGATATTGAAGGCTTGGAGGGAATTATTGAATGAAGCAGGAAATATAAGAGAAGATTGAAAAGATACACGGAAGGCATTAGCAAATATCAAGGATCCATTGACAGAATGCCAATTGACGTGCTTCCAAAACTGACACTGCCTTTATTCTTGAGATGTTCTCAAAGCTCTTGTGGGATAAACTCAAGGTTGTACTTTGACTCATATGAAATTGTTTGAATTTTCTTCAACTGCAACCTGAACTTACATACCAGCAACTGATTATCTGTCCCAGAGTGATCCCTTGGCCTTGTTTTGGCTGCTCTTGAGCTTCTGCATCATATCTTCCCACAGATGTAGTCAATTTGATTCCTAGGGTTTCCATCTGGTGAAGTTCGTGTGCACAGTCACCTTTTATGTTGTTGGAAAGGGTACTTGCAATGAGGATGTCGCTGGTCTTACAAAATGTTATCGTGTGATCTCCAGCATCTTTTTGATCATGAAGGCCTTGTTTTCCAACTACTGTCCCTTCCTCTGTTTCCACCTTTTGCATTCCAATCACCAGCGTTAATCAATGCATCTTGATTGCAGAGTTCATCGATTTCATACTTCAGATGGTGGTAGAATTTTTCAATTTCTTCATCACTAGCCCTGGTGCATACATTTGAATAATAGTCGTATTCACTGGACTTCCTGGCAAGTTTTTATGCTTTATCCTTTTCCCAGACAGCACTGTACTTCAAGATAGATCTTGAAATGTTCTTTTTAACCATGAATGTGAAAGTATTCTTTTTGAGTTTTCAATCCTGGCATGGTAAATCATGATTGTCTGACTCCACGTGGACAATGCCAACTCATTTTAACTCATTAATGCCTAGGATATCTATCTTTATGCTTTCCAATTTATTTAAACAACTTCAGATTCCCCTATATTCATACTTTGTACATTCCATGTCCTAATTATCAAAAAATGTTTTCAGCTGTTTCTTCTCATTCGGAGTCATCCCTTAGCAGCAAATGAAGGCTCTTAAAGCCTTACTCCATCCGCATTGTTATGATTGACTCTACTTTGAGAAAGCAGCTCTTCTTCAGCCTTCCAACTTCCCCAGGGGCTCATCTTCCAGTACGATATCGGACAATGTTTCACTAGTATCCCTAAGATTTGCAGGGGCTAATCCTCCAGGAGTGGACAGTTTGTTCCATCTTTTGGCACGATATTTGACAATGTTCTACGATTCTTTATGGTTCCAGTGGCTAATTCCTCAGATGTAGACAGCCTTTCTTTTTTCATTGTCTATTATTAGTTTGGATATCCAGATGAGAACAGTTCTCTTTGCGTGACCCTGCTGGTATTTAGAATCCGACAGACATAGCTTCCTGTATCATCACAACTTGCAAGCCGACACAAGACATTAAGCTGACAGAAAAGTGGTGAGATGACTTTTTAGGTATAGTTTAAATCATCACAATCTATACAAGAAAAAAAAAACGATAAGTTGAATTCACTAACATTTAAAATTCCACTCTGTGAAGCATATTCTTAAAAGAATGAAAAGATGAGCCACAGACGAGGAGAAAATATTTGTGAAACACATACATCTAAGTATACAAACAACTCTTAAAACTCAATATTCAGACATGCGTTTGACACCGTGTGCCCTGCTTTCCACAGAACTCATCAGCTTGTGCCCTATTATAGGGTTTTCTAGTTGACATTTGACTGTAGTTTTGGTTTGCATCTCTTTAAGCAACCATTTCTTCTCGTTTCTTTCTTCTCTATGTTTAAGAGCAAGTTCCTGTAAAAGGTGAAAGAAAACTCATTGAAGAGAGAGTTGAAAAACAATATAGAACTGAAACTGAAATTCTATGGTGATTCCAATGAGATATTCACTGTTATTAATCCAAAGGACATCAACCCATTTCCCTAGGTGTGCTGGCAAAGGGAGGCACGGGAGCCCCTGCAGAGCTAAAAGAGAAACAGAGAGAAGATGGCGCTTGCCTGAGGTGGGGTGGCCCTAAGTGTTTTAAATCTCCTGAATTCTGACTGTTTGACTCATGTAGGACTTGTCTATGAGTACAGGTCAGGAGAAGAAATGTTCAATATTCATGGAGAAATGCAACTCTGCTCTGTCACACTTTTGATCCAAGGACCAAATAAGTACGTATTCACTTAAGTCAATGATGTAATAGGAGAAGGCTGGAGGGTCATCAAAAATGATATGGGTGATGGCTGTGTGGCCCCAGAAGCAGGGGTAGTGGAGGTGGCAATGGCAGAAGCTCTGATGAAGCATAAACTCTGGTAAAAGGGGAGGAGCCAACTTGAAGTACAAGTCTTTCGGATGCACTGCTTATCATTCCCAAAGCCTTCCTCAGAACTCTGCTTTTGATGTTCAAGAAACTAGTGTGGGCTCAAACAGACTCTCCACAGTCAGTCAACCACAAGTGTAGACTTGAACACAGATGAGACCCTGGAAGCAGCAGAAGTAGCCATATCAGAAAGCTGTCGTGTAAAGAAAGAGCATCTCCCTCCTACATTCTGATTGCGATCACTGTCCTCCTGATGGCTAAGATCACTTGAACTCGAGTGTCTTCTCTAAAAGGCTGAATGCAAGTATCCTTTGTATCATCTGAATCACAAAGAATCTTTAGAGCATGAAAGTTTTGCCTATGTTGTATGTAATTCTCAAAGAAATTTTCCATTACTTGTTTATTCACATCGATTAATTTCTGAGGTTCTGGAATTATAATCACAACATTTTTCAAAATTGCCCTGGAGTGTGTACAGAAAAAAACAAACAAACAAAACCATGGGCATGGAGTGGATGCTGACTCATAGCAACCTTATATATAATTTCTGAAACTGGAAATCTTTGTGAGAACACACAGTCATATCTGGCAGGTTTGAACTACCAACCCTGCGAGTAGCAGCCCGATGCCTAATCCACAGTGTCACCGTGAACCCTATACACACACACCAAGTCCTTTCCCTTCCCAAATAGGTCACTTTTCATTAGCTGCAGTGCATGATCCTATTCCGTTTTCATGGATTTAAAGTTTTTCCCTTCTTGTTTCCATTATGGATCTCTAGCTTTAAGGTGCTATGGTCAGAGAAGATGCATTGGAAGTATCACTTCTACAAACATAAGAAAAGAAATACATTTTAAGGAGGGATATTCCCGCTTTTGTTCCCCCCAAACACCTTCTCAGATCTCATGGAGAAGTCCCTGGGTGGTGCAAATATGAATGTGTGCTCCGGGGTTAGCTCACAGGTTGGAAGTTCAAGCACAACTGGGGGTACCTTGGAAGAAAGAGCTGGTGATCTACTTCTGAACAAATACATTATTGAAAACCTCATGCAACATTTCTAGTGTGACACACCTGGGGTGACTATGAGTGAGAGTTGACCTGACATCAACTAGCTAGTGTCTGTCTATCCCAACATGCTTTCTGTTTCCTTCCACATCTGGAGCTGCATTTTGCAGTGCATGGCAATGGACGTGGATACATCTAGCCTCCTCTGGCTTCCTCATTGCCAGGAGGCAAGGGTCACTCATGCCTCCATGCTCCATCCATCTTTACCAATCTGACACCAACTATTCCTCCCAAGGTACTCTACCTTTACGCCGGTTCGATACTTCATTGTAATGGCCACACAGAACCCACAGACCAAACTCACACTTCAACTCTGTCTGAAAAAACTCAAAACCAAACCCATGGCCATCAAGTTGATGCCAACTCCTAGCAACATGATAGGGCAAAGTTGAACTGGGGGCGGGTCTCACGGAGAGGGAAAGTGGCTGGTGGGTATGGACATGGAGGCGCTGAAGGGCTCTGGGTGTGGAGGGGGAGCAGAGCCCCGAGTGGGAGGAAGTTGAGGCTGTGGACCCTCGTCTGGGTGAGGGTGTGGGTTCCCTGCTGATGGAGCTGCCCAGTCTCAGGGAGTGAGGGTGGGATTCACACTGTGGAGGAACCAGCTCCTGTTTGTCCCTCTGCAGGAGAAGCCAGCCCTCTGTGTGCGGAGCTGGCCAAGGGGAGGGTGGGGACGG
>NW_022103915.1:16511205-16516933 GCF_000313985.2 Echinops telfairi | reverse complement strand
ACAGTCCCTCCATGGGTCAGGAAACCAGCACATCTATGTCTGTCCTGCAGTTAGTTAGTCTTGGGCCAGATGAGGTGCATCTGGTCTCAGTGTCAGGAAACCAGCCCTTCTACGTCTGTCCTGCAGTTTTAGTCTTGGGCCAGATGAGAAGGTCCCCCATAGAAATAGGGATGCTTCTCGGAGCCTTGATGCCACAGTCTCTGGTGCATCTGGTCTCAGTGGCCTCCACCACTTCATGCAAATATTTTATTTGTGTTCTTCCAAATGGTCCTGCGATGTTCCTCTGTGCCACAGATGACTCTTACAAGCTAAGGAATGGCCTTGGTGGAGAAGTGGTTTGTCTTTTAGCAAACTATGCCCCCTAGGAAAACAAAAGATGGCGTCTTAAGTCACACCCTCTAGTAAAATGGGGTCTAAAAATGCTCCCAAGGAAGCACAGTGTGTCATTTGGTTCACGCACTCTACTAAAGTCAAGTCTTAATCCCATCTTAATCCTGTCCATTAGTAGAGAAAGCCGTCCAAAATGGGATTTTCACCAGAGGCACAGAATCCAAGATTATAATACACCACACAAGGAGCTCTGGCTAGCAGGGATATAGTAATTGACTATATCTCACATTTCACTCCTGGGGAGCTAACGCACAACTTCTCCTGTTCTTGATTCTGATGTTTTCAGGGTCTTACTGTCTTCAGTGCCCCAGGTGAATATGCTTCCTGCTATGCCCAGCCTCCAGGCGCTACTCTGGAACAGACACCCAAGGGTGCTCGTCTCAGAAATCACCAGCCCATATAGTCAAGAGGCTTAGTCCTAGGATTCGGCAAAGAATTAGAGAAGATGTATTGTGTGTATATGATACATTTTCCCCCCATGCATTTCCTAAGTATTTACCTAAAGATGAACCATAGGGATTCTCTCTTGCCTGCTCTCTTAAATTGCAAGATTGTATCTGGTAAATTCTGCAGAGAGAGCATCTTCGATTTAGTTACAAAGCAGAGGTTCTATTTTGCAGGAAAACTAACTTTACAATGAAAGTTCCCAAGCCATAGAGGACAACCAATGTCAAACTTGATGTATCCTCTATCTCTGAAACACTTTCTGAGTGTTGGGTTACCTTGCAGTCAACAGGAGAGGAGAGAACAGGTGGATAATTAAATGAAACCATTGAAAACTCAAACCAAAGGAATTCATTTGTACGGAAGTGAGTTAGAGAAAGGCACTGTGAGTCAGTGGTAGAATTTCCACCCTGCATGACCTGCATTTTATCTCCAGCTAATGCCCCTCAAGGGTAGTCACCATTCATTCATCTGCTATGATGCTGGACAGGTTTCAGCAGAACTTCCAGGTTAAGACAGACTAGAGGGAAAATCAAACAAACATAACCCGGGGGTCCTCTTCTGAAAAGTTAGCCAGTGCAAAAACCCTTCAGATCACAAAAGTCCCATAGGCCACAAACTGTCCTCCGTGGCAGGGAACAACAGCAATAGCAACTAATGACAAGACCACAGTAGTTTTCTTTTTTATGTGGATACTGTTGCTAATGGAACCCTGGTGGTGTAGTGGGTTCTGCGTTGGGCTGCTTACTTCAAAGTCAGCGGTTTGAATCCACAGTCCCTGTGAGGGCGGGAGATCAGATTTTCTGCTTCCAGAAGGATTTGCAGCTTTGGAAAGTGACAAGGGTGGGTCTACTCTGTCCTATAGGTTGCTCTGTGTCATAATCAACTTGACGGCAGTGTTTTGTTTGTTTCACTTTGTTGGGTTTTTTTATTTGAAGGGAGTGTGCTGTTACTAATATGCGTTTTTATTTTATATTCTTACACATGTATCAGGAAGGTAGTGTTCTGTTTTGCTTCTTTTTAAAAATCCTGGTCTTGCCTTGGTAATATTTATCTTATCATTTACAACCCAGAAAGCAAAATTGAAGTATTTCACGGGATTGGGAGAAACTGCCCTTTCTCCTGTGCTGGCCCTTAATCTCAGCGACATGCACATTTTGACAGGACCCAAGTCGCTGGACAACACACCATTGGCCAGGAATCTGTATATGGGAGATCTTCACTTACTCTTCGGTGATTCCTATGATACCAAAATCAAACAAGCCACCCCACTGATACCATGTGCCACCGACCCATACCTTTCTCTTACAGAGCAGCTACTGGATTTGAACCCACAGCCTTGGGTTAGCAGCCCAACGTCTAACTCAGGGCTCTCTTTCTTTTTGTATTAGCAGGCATGGAAACCTGTTCATGTCCATTCCTCAGACCACATCCCATGCCCAATAATCCCTATGCACGCAGACATTTTTAACTTACTAAAAATACTAAAGAAAAGTTTGGGGGGCGGGGGGCAGGAATAAAAGAAGAAGGAGAGAGGTAATGCCATCAAGGGTATCAGCAGCTGAAGCATTTTTATGGAGAATAATGTCTATTAATGGTTGCCATCTGTTAGCTTTTAATCAGGGTAGGCATCCTCACAGGTGAGGAGCATGCTCAAATCACCAGAGAAGCAAATAGTGGCGAACCCCACCCCACGCCCAAATTGTCAGAGGAACACCCTCATCTCCTTGCCAGCACCCAGTGGGTAGAGGCAGCTGCCTGGAGCAAGACCAGCCGAACTTCTCTAAGCTCCTCACCAACCACCAACCAGTCCCTGGCGCTTTCCTGAGTCTGCGCTCTGGCTGGTCAGCAGTTCCTGCCCATCATAACCTGAGAGGATCTCCCAAATGCCCTGGGACCCCCAGAGAAGGAATTTTCAATTCATTCTCCAAATCAACAAACCAGACCTGCTGCCCTCCCCTCGATTCGGACTCGTGGCGCCACCATGCGTTAGAGAGGCAAACTGCTCCCCAGGGTCTTCTGGCTGGGAATCTTACAGAAACACCTGGTTCCTTCGCAGCACCGCTTGGGGATGGGGTGGGGGCGTGTTTCAAATCACCCACCTTTTGGAGAGTAGTCGAGTCCAAACCCTTTGCTCCTAATTCTTTAAGAGTGATACAGCAACCGCGGGCTCCTTTCCCATCATCCGTGAATGTCTGCCTCCTTTGGCTTCCTGGAGCGAAATGTCCTCCTGCGGTTCGGATTCAGCGGTTCCATCAGTTCTGTTTCCCTGGAAGCATCCTATGAAAAAAAAATGCACCGCACGCATTTCATCCCGGTGTTCTCCGTGAGTTTGAATGTGCCTACGCTGTGCTCATTACCACCCAGCAAACCTCTATTACCGCGAATAAAATAGGGCTTGTTTTAGCAGGGTTCCTGGTGGTCGTGGTTAAGCACTGGGCTGCAGTCCGCAGTCAGTGGATTCTCAGCTTCGAACCACCTGCTGCTTCTTAGCGAGGTCAGCGGGGATGGGGGTTTCTACTCCTGTAAACAGTTGTCTCAGAAACTCACAGAGGCAGCCCTACCCTGTCCTACAGGGTCCCTGCGCATCCGCATCGCCACGATGGCAGGGAGTTAGTTGTTTGTTGTGCGTCGCGTTGGCATGGTGGGTGCCCCAGACGACGCCAGTCGAACATTATCAGGAGCACAGAGAAATAAATAACTTAAAACCTGTGGAAGTCCTGAAGAACTAGAAAGGTAGCTGACAGGTTCATGACACACATAGAAAAATGTCTAAATAACCGTCTTCCCACTTAGTTGGCCCCAAATCTTCCCAGCCGCTGTTGGGCAATTGCCATTTTCCAAATTCATCTTCCCGCGTGTCTCTCCTGATCCGCCTAATGCAGATTAATTGAGTCTTTCAATGGTTGGCCTCAGATGTCTGCCCACGTGAGCCCCAAGGAAGCCACCCAGACAGCTGGCCAAGGAGAAAGGCTGGACCCCTGAGAAAGCAGAGGGGAAGATGTGTGCCTATGCGTCAACGCCATTCTTCACCAGTCCTCTTTGACCTGTGTGCCTGATTTATAGTGTGTGTGTTTTCCTTTTAATTTCTTCCTATCTCCCTTTCTTCAGCCCCACCCCCCACCCCTCTCTCTTCTTTCCTTCCTCTTCCTCGGTGCTTCTCTCCCTCCCTTCCTCCCCGCCCTCCTGCCTTGCCTTTTTCTTTTGTTTCCTTCTTTTTTCAATACATATTTTGGGAGACACAATTGAATCCATATCCCACACTATAAATCTTCAAAGAGATAGCGAATGTCCGTTTATGATTTGTAAAACATTGCTTTTTTAAAAGGGTGTCAATATTGGCTGAAATAAGTTTTCTGTCTGAAGTTCTGGAAACTAGACTAGTCCATGAACCAACATATGCTTTCTGTAAGCATCCTCAATGGTAGTGAGCTTGGCATATCAGGGCTCTGCAATCCCTTTCTAAAACTGCCCTCCACAGCGCTGCCCTGATTTGACAGGCAAGCCTACTTGCCTGAGTAAGGATGAGGCAGGGGTCGCTCCCATCAGCGGTTCTCAACCTGTGGGTCGCAACCTCTTTAGGGTTGCCTAAGACCACCAGAAAACACATATTTCCACTCCTCTATCCATCTCCAGGCAGGTCCGCCCACATGCAGATACAACCACATACCAGTACCTGCCGTGAAGATTCTTACCCATGCTTTAAGACAAAATTTCATTTATGTGTCATTAGAAATAAATATTTCACTATATATAATTGCACATTGTTTTTGTGATTAACCACTATGCTTTAATGATGTTCAATTTGTAACAATGAAAATACATCCTGCCTATCAGATATTTACATTACGATTCATAACAGTAGCAAAATGACAATTATGAAATAGCAACGAAAATAATTTTATGGTGTGGGGGGGTCACCACCACCTGAAGAACTGTATGAAAGGGTCGCGGCATGAGGAAGGTTGAGAACCACTGCTCTAGATCATAGAGGAGGGCACCTCTCTGGCTTTACCCTGACTTCATCGCTTTCAATATTAGGATCCCGAATGAGAAGAGACAGTCCTCGCTCCAGGCCCAGCTCCCCCCTCTCTCCCTGTATGCCCAGCAGCACCTTTAAGGAAGGAATACCGTGTCCCTCTCACATCTTCATTCTCCACAGCCTCCCAGGGCCCAGGTCAGTCCACTTCAGAATCTCCCTGGGGCTGGCGTGAAATCAAAGCACGAGCTTCAGACATTGATTTCTAAAATACTTCAGAAAGATTATTTCTGGGAGAAGAGGGGGATGGAGCAACATATTTAAAAGGAATAAGGAGAATCACTTAAAATCCACCATTGGATAGGCCTTCCAGTTCTGCCTCGGGACTCCATGTATGTTGCTCCTTCACTTCTGAGGGCCAACATTCGAAGCTGGAATCTCAGGCCGCAGGTGGCCTGGCTCTCGCTGCCATCGAGTGGATGCAGATGCATCGCGAACCTCTAGGACCTGGTAGAACTGTCCTTTGGGATTCCTGAGACTGCCGCTGTCCACTGGATAGGAAGCTTCCTGTTGCCCCCACAGAGCCGCTGGTGGATTCCTGGAACTGGAAGTATTTCCTGCTTCTATCCAGCTGCCAACCTTGGGGATCACAGCCCAATGCGTAGCCCCGACATCACCAAGGCTCCTTAGACGGCTGGACAGACAACCTGAAATAGAGGAGCGCAAGTCATAGTGGTCCTTCCACCACTCTGCACCTCGCTCTCCCCTCGCCTCACTGCAGTCTGCAATAAGACCGCCACGGAACTCCTTTCCACTCTGAGGCTGGGGAACTCTCCTGTCTCTCTGCTCGCCTCCGTTTCTTCACCTGGGGAAGACAGAAAGGTAGAATGACCCCTGTCATGTCGGGATCCTTTG
>NW_022103915.1:16509074-16510904 GCF_000313985.2 Echinops telfairi | reverse complement strand
GTGTCCATAGTGACAAGGTAGGCCCGACCTAATGCCTGGAAGGTGACAAAGCAACACTGCCCATGGCTCTTAGCCTGGTGTCCCTGAGATTCTTGATCAGAGTCCTCTCTCTCATGATCCAGTTTAACAGATACCAAAAAAAAGTACCTGCAGGCTCATAATTGGTTAAGGAAATAATAGAATTCCCTTACACTAGAATATCAGGTAGCCTGTTACGAAATAAAATTGGTTGACAAATTAGTTGATAAGTGTTAATAGTTTAAATAATTTTTCAATATCATTATAGAACAATGCCAATTGAATAGAGTATACATACTCACAAATGGCAGTGTAAAACACATATTTCATCAAAATAGGAATAGTGGATACCTCTGAGTTAACAGGAACACAAGTGCAGTTATTTAGGGCCTAAATTTTCCATATCAAGGATTCTTGAATCTCTAAAAATATATTTAAAGCAACAAACCATCTCATTTTACTATATTGAATAAGGAAAGGAGAGAGGCTAGAATAAAGCCTGTGGTGTGGACTGAAATCAGAATTATCAGTATGAACTTAGGGTACATACATTCATCCAGAGAGATAGGCAGGAAAATAAATGTAGATAGGTAGATGCCATATTTCCAATTCTATCCACACTCAGTAGGCAAAGCACAACTACCATGCCGATGCTGCTTCCTAAATGCCATTCTCAAAGAAAAGGAGCTGGATCTCCTTGGGATCCAGCACAGGCACAATGGTTACACATTGGCCTGCTAGCCACAGGTTAAAGTTCAAAACCATGAGACAAATTCAGAACCACTAGTCTCTGCTCAGGACGAAGAAGAGGCTTTCTATTCCTGTAAAGAGTTACAGTCTATGTAAGGCTGGATTGACTAGAGAAACATAACCAGAGACACTCATATATGTGTAAGAGAGAGCTTTATATCAAGAAGTAATCATGCATCAATGAAATATCCCAGCCCAGTCCAACTCAAGTCCATAAGTCTGATACTAGTCCGTAAGTCCCTCTTCAGACACCGGCAGCCACAGGCAATGATGCAGAATGCAGGAAGATCACAGGCCCGCGGGTGCAGAGTTGTGGGGATCCAATGGCAATGGCCCTATCACAGGGCTCCTGCAGGTCTCAGCGTGGCTCGTCAACAGGAAGGTGAAGATGGGGGTAGGTGGGGACGGTTCACAGGACCTTCTCCTTATGAGAAGGCCACCCCCACAAGGAGACACCATCAGACTGCGACCTGATTGACAGGCTAGACTCTACCCGTGCACCTTTATATCTTCAAGTTGACACGAAACTATGGAACTACCACACCGTCTCAGAAACCCACTGTGGCAGTTCTACTCTGTCTTACAAGGTCACCGTGAATAAGAATCAACTTGATGGCAGTGAGTTAGTGTTAGAGGGCCGAGGCAGGGAAATCACAAGATGTACTTGGTGCTAAAGTGTAAGGACTTGCTCAAAATAATGATAGGTGGGCATGTTGATAGCACACAGGCCACTTGAGGAACCAAACCCCAGTGGCCAAGTTTGAGACAATCTGAGCATCAAAGTCAATTAGTAAGAGCAATGCATCATAACACATCGAATAAAAATAAATATTCATGAATCCACACTGATACAAATAAGCGATTGAACAAATAAATGAATGGAGACAAGATTTTTCCTTAGGGGAGAATTTCATTTAGTAGATGTAGATCAAATGATAGAAACAGAAAAATGCCAGTAGGCAAACAGCACAGTAATAATGTTGCAGTCAAGAATCAATGACATTGCTAAAAGTTGTAGAACAAGATACAAAATTGTTGCATAGTCTGTGCATTCCCCCCACC
>NW_022103915.1:16497624-16508947 GCF_000313985.2 Echinops telfairi | reverse complement strand
TCCCCAGTACCCCTCATAGTATGCATCAACAAGGGACATTCTTGCTGTGGGTTTGTTTTGTGGAGGGGTTTTAGGTCCCCAAAACATAACCTTGATGTATTATTTAGGAAGAAACAAAGAAAATCCAAATAGGCAGAAAGCCTTTCATACAAAAGGGTTTATCCTTGTTATCAATTTCAAGCTCATGAACAACAATGACTGAGGAGTAGTCAGAGACCATAGAAAATACATGAAGACATAAATGCTACGTGGAATCCTGGACTTGATCCTGGGCCGGGGAAAGGGCAGCATGGGAAGGAGGGTGACATTCTGTAGCTGGGTTCATGGCACTTTAACAAGTATACTCTTGTGCAAAGAATGGTTCTATACACTATGTAGGTTGTCAACATGAAGAAATGCAAGTGAGGCGTAGTAGATAATAATTCTCAGTACCATTTATGATTTTTCTGTATGCAGTATGTATTGATCCCCCTGAAAGTCAAATTTCAAAAAATTTAATGTGAAATTTAATAAAGGAAACAAATATATTTATTTGCTAGATCAACTTCATAACAAGCTCCACCCCCCCTTTCTTTCATCATCGCATGTCATAGAAATTAAACTCTAGTTAACCAGGAGAAACCAATTCTAAAAATCAGTATGATGGTGATAAGCTTTGGGGCAGAGAAGACAGACGCATGTGCATCTGCTTGGCAATCAAAGAAGTCAATAAAACCTTCACTGCCATCAAGTGAGTTCCGACTCACAGTGACCTCTTAGGTAGGACAAGGTAGAACTGCCCCTACGGGTGTCTGAGACTGCAACTCTCTACAGGAGGAGGATGCCTCATCTTTCTCCTGCAGAGGAGCTGATGGTTTCAAACTGCTGACCTTGTAGTGAGCAGCCCAGTGTGACCCATTCAGTCACCAGGACTCCTCTTGGACATATAGGAACTAAAAAATAGCCCATCATGTATTTGTGATGGAGACCCCAGCACAGGATTTGTCTAACGAATATCTTTGTGGTTGTAGCTCCGTGACTGCCTGTCGGTTCTGATTCCAATCAACCCCAGATAGGGCAGAACGAGGCACTGTCTAGTGCTAGGCATGGGGAAAGACTACCCCGAGCAGAGAGGTGGCAACAATAGGTTTTACTCATCGTGACGGAAGACAAGAGATCTTAGGGAACAATTAGACCACTTTGTTTCGCCAGAGACCTCTGGTCTTCCTAATCATATCTCAACAGCATCTTGTCCCTCAAGGAGGCAATTAGAATAGCAAATGCCTCCAGCATCCATTGCTTCTCTCTGTCACCACCACCGTCGTTAAGCATCAGCTGGGGCAAGTGGCAGTTCTACAAAACCGGATTCTCCCAGATGATTGTCACACAAAACCGAGGAAATCGTGTGGAGTAGGTCCCCCAGCCAACTGCAACAAATTCATCGAAGTCTTCATTGATTATCGTGAGATTCTCTATTACTGCCTGGAAATACCCAGGCATAAAAATCAACATAAAACCTATTGCCTGCCGGTCAACTCTGTACATTGATCATCACAGGCCAGGCTTGACTAAGTGAATTGCCAATTTTGTGTTAATGTTTTCCAATATTGTATTAGTACTCTTACAAACAAAGTAACAATTTAAAGAAGAATCATATGACAAATAGCACCTGGATTTGATCATGAATGTCTTACCATTGACCTATCTTTTGCTCCTAGTTTGAGCCACCTACCCTGTTCTTGATGGATTTCTAACTAAATTGTAGACATTCCTCTGCTTTCCCCATTTCAGCATTCATGGTGCTAACTAGAGAATATCATATAGACACCTGCTTCCGGGGTCCACCAGCTACAATGTACTTCACAACAGTTGGATTCTATCCCCTCACCTCTGCTTCTGCCCTTCAGTGTAAAGGTAGCTTGATCTGCTAACAGGTTCTTGCCAGGAAGACCTGAAACCTCACCTGCTGTGCCAGGGAAGCCCTTGCGGTGTCATGTGGAGCATTGAAGCCGATTGCTGGCTAATAGGAATGGGTGTCATAATAACACTATGCATGTCAGTTTGGGTTTGAGCTCGATGTGAAGAAGTTCCAAATTCTCACAACTGGACCAGAAGACAATGTCATGATAAAAGGGGGGTGGGGTGGGGGCTGGAGCTGTCAAGGATTTCATTTTGCTTGGATCCACAATCTACACGCATGCAAACAGCAGTCCAGAAACCAGTGTACTGCACTGGGCAATGCTGCTGCACAAGTGTGTGCAGAGCGAGGTGTTATCTTCGAGGAGTAACATGCGCCGGGCCCAAGCTGTGGTATTTTCATTCACCTCCTAAGCATGTGGAAGCTGGAAGAAGACCAGAGAGGAACTGATACCTTTGAATTGTGGCATTGGTGAAAACTATCAAAACTACCATAGACTGCCAGAACCCAAAGGAACCACAAAAAAACCCACACTCACTGCCACGGAGGCAATGTTGACCCTAGAGACCAAGGTAGAGCTGCCCCCATGGGTTTCAGAGATTTTAACTCTGTATGGGAGTAGAAAGCCTCATCTTTGTTCCGAGGATCAGCTAGTGGTTTTGAACTGCTGACTTTGTGGGTGCCAACCAGCACAATGTGTTCCTACTAGACAACTTAAAACTGAGGATAGCAATACTTTATCTCACCTCCTTTCAACATTTTATCGGGAAAGACCAGTCCCTAGAAAAGAAGATGACATTCGATAAAGTTGAGGGTCCGTGAAAAAGGGAAAGACCCCCAATGAGATGGGTTGACACCGTGGCTGCAATTGTGGCTCGGACACTCAGTGGTGAGGGTGGGGCAGGGCTGCGTCACCCCGAGTCCGAAAGAGCAGGACACCACCCTGCAATATCAGCAGCAGCGTAGCACGTTAGTCCGCAGGGTGATGAAGGGTTGATTTTTCAGAAGGGGATTGCCTGGCTTTTCTTCTGGGGCACTTCTGGGGAAATGGGATCACCAACCATTCAGTTAGCAGCTCAGCACGTGACCTGTTGATGCCAGAGTCAATATTCAGGGGTGAGGAGCCTTTCATGGGGTGGGTGGACGGTTTTCAGGACATGGGAAAGATGTCAGATTTTGAATGGAGAATGAACAGTCCATGGAGGCTGGGTGGAAATGTTGACCTCACACATTTTAAGTCCACTTTTACTACGCATCTGATGCTCTCCGCAGAGTTTCAGAACTTTTGTGGTCTCTGAGACGTCAGCGACTTTGAAACTATTCAGGGCCCTGATCTAGCACTTGGCTCCTTCCACACGCCACATCAGTAATCTCGGGTGCTGCTATCTCTTTGCCTGCCACATCCCACCATTGAATTATTTTTAGCTTACTTCAACGAAAAGCCCCAATTTATTTCCCCCACATTTCACTTTTAGTGTAGATCATTTTTGTTTATTTGTCTATCGGCTGATTAGTGAGTCACTCCATCCACTAAGCTGATTTGGATGCATCATTAACTAGGAGAAGAGAGCAGTTGATAGTTGGTGATATTTACAACATCCCTCAACATGAACAAAAGACAGATGGCCCCAGTATCATGAGGTTAGTACTAGCCCTCGGACTCCTTCTTCGAACGACTGTGGTGAGTTATAGCATCCAGCTACCTTTCCATCTACCTTTCTGTGCAGAAAACCTCCCTCTGCCCCTCGCCCTAACGTGAGAGGTTCAAAAAAGCTTCATGCTACAGCTGCCATAATGCTGCTTCTTAAACCCATTTTACCACCCAATCTGGATTACTCACAGAATACAGCACAGTGCCAGGCCCACACAGCAAGCTTCCGTGCCCTGAGAAGGGGGTGGGTAAACCCTTGTTTCATTCGACATGTCCCTCAAGGGCCCATCCCCTTTATTGCAACCCTATTAACTTCCTTGGGGACCCCAAAAAGTTCATTCACAAAAGTCTTTGCTTGCCCAAGGGAAATGACCATTGATAGGATAGGACTTACCACTAATAAAATCATATTTCCTAATTTCACAAGGCCAGATTGGTGAGTCTCTCACTTTTCTGGTGTCCTGGAAGCACAGTGGGATGTGTACTGGGCTGAACCTGCTAGGTATGCCTCCGGGGAGAGATGCAGCTTTCTGCCCCTGTGAAGACTGACAATCCAGGTAACCAAGGTGGGAGGCAGTTCTCCTCAGTCCTGAGGGGTAACCTATGAGTCGGAATCAACCTGTGGGCAGTTAGTTTGGGCCTCATATTTCTGGAAATGTCACATTAAGAGACCAGATTTTTAGGCTAGAATTTCATAGGTCTATTGCTAGGTTGTTAGATCATGATCAGCAAGCCAGTGCCTTCCTCTGAGGCTCAGTCTCTGGTCAAAGACTGAGAGTGATGAGTGATGGTCTGGCACTCAGACCATCTGGGCAGGTGGACTAATTGGGGGGTCAGATTCTGAGCTCAACAGAAAATGTTCAATTAGCATGTGTCCCGGACCAGGAAATGCAAAGAAATCCTAACCTCACATTTTCTGAAAATGTCCAGTCACCGGTACTCATTATGATGATTATTTTGATAACAGTAGAGCTTCCAGGGCCACTATAGAATGCCAGCGCTGAGGGATTCTAATTGATTCATTCAATCCTTACCATAATTCTGAGGTGGACACAATTATTCTCCCCATTTTACTTATGTAAACACTAACACTCAGACAGGTTTGACAACCAGAACTCTCAGAGTCCAATCCTGGGAACTTGTCAACTCTTCAGCAGCCCACCTCTCCCGCATGTTGGGGTGGATGGCGGAGAGGACCCTTGGTCAGTAGAAATCCCATCTTTCCAGCGGAGCCTCTCTGTTGCCGGCACTCTGCTGCCCTCAAGTGGCCACTGTTTGGATTGTTTCTCCTAAGAACGTCGAAACACCTCCTGGGAAGACAAGGTCAGTCGCCTGGGGACGCATGAGCTGTTGCTTAACTATGCTTTCAAACTCAGTAGGTCCTGACTCCTGAGATCCCTCTTGGTCAGAGGAGAACTGTGCTCTGTAAGGTTTTCAACGGCTGCGTTTTCATAAGGTGATGTGCAGGCCTTTCTTCCGTGGCGCCTCTTGGTACACTTGAACCTCACCCCTTATCTTAGCGACTGCGTGCGTTGACCACCCCTAGATTCCTATCTAGCTACACACACACACACACACACACACACACACACACACAAATAGACCAGATGTTATTTCTTCTGCTGCCTTTGTCACTATGAAGTCGGTCGATGGATGTCTGTGTCATTTTGCTGCTTGAGGAAGAGCAGCTGTGGGGGACGTCGAGGAGACGGCCACGTCCTCATCTGTTGGAATTGATAGGTGACGTTCAGGTGACAGCAACTCCCTGTTCCGTCATTGTCACCACCTGTATCAGCCTGTGTTCTCTGGAGAAGCAAGTCTAGTGACGCTTATGTCTGGAGGTGGTTAAGAAGAGATGCGTATCAAGAAACGACTCACACAGCTCTAGATGGGGGTCTTTCCACTGCGGGTCACATGTAAGCCTGTGGGTCAGAGGTAAGTAAGCTGTGGGCTCCTGGCTGCTGTCGCTGCGGAGTCTGACAAGCAGAAAGGCGGAAGCGGGAAGACCGCAGGCTGGTGGATACTGAGCATAACGAATCTGAGGTTGGCAGGGCGCTGACGGTGCCTGGGATTGCAGGGGATACAATAGGAGGTCGACAAGCCGGGTAACAGGTTCAGATCCAGCAGTACAGGTAAGCTGGCACACTGCCAGGTCGCGCTGGCAAACCAACCGTTGGGCACACCCTGAGGGAAATCTCCTTCAATTGTATCAAGACCGTGACCAGCTTAAGGAGGTGGTACTTCCCCTTATTCTCCCCACAACTGTTTGGCTCCCTCACAGACGATCCCATCCCATCATGGAGGTCACCAACCTGTTAGATCACATTGTGAAAAAACCTTGTCCCACTCACGTTGACGTAAGACCTCCTAATTATTGCACTGGCCAACGGCTCTGAGTCTAGAATTCCAAGTTCACTTTCATCCGTCAGTCCCTCTCTCCGTTCACATGCCGCTGATGGGCATGCCTGCAGGGTCTCACACTGCTTTTTCAAGAGTGTTACTCAACTATATTCCTGTTGCGGTTTAAATACAGAGGGACACGGTGTCTGAAGAGCACAGGTGTCTCCGATCTCTTCTAAATAGCCCGCACATTCTGCACCTTAGAGGAAGTAAGGGACTAGGGATCACAGGAAGGAACCTTTGTGTCGCAGTGGGCTACGTTTGGGATTGCTAATCAAAAAGTCAGCAGTTTGAACCTACCAGCTGCTCCTTGGGAGAAAGACGAGGTTTTTCGGCTGCAGTAAATATGTTCGGCTTCATAAATCCTCCGGAGCAGGTCTATTCTGTCCTATAGTCAGAACGGTGAGTCAGGACCGATGTGATGGCACTGAGTCTGGTTTTTAGATGTCTGCAGGGACAACAGAGTCCTCTACACAGCCAGGACGCCTGTAATAAATGACAAGATATGGTAAATCAATAGAGGACCACGGAAAAGAGATGAGTCACCTTCAACTGTATTGAAAGATAGATGATGAGAAAATGTATCATCTATAATTTACTTCCTGTGCCCAGATGTTTAGTGATTTTTTCCCCTACTGATAGGTTCCCTGGAGGTAAATAGTAATCCATTATTATTACTATTCAATAATTACACTTCAGCTTTTATGTTAGAAATACTCCCTAAAACCACCCACTGTCATTGGGTTGATCCCCACCGATCATGGCCCCACCCCCTGAACTCCTTGGAGATCTTTCTCTTGAAAGAGAGGCACTTCATACCCTTGATCAATAGTCTCACCTTACAGCTGTTTGAGGGAGGCGGGCAACAAAGAAAATCAAGATCCTCAACATTTCGAAAGAGCGGGGCAGGGACGGGAGGTAAATCCCCCATGTGAGGGTGTAGATGAGGGTGTCTTAGCCAGGAAAGTTGGCTTATGAACAGCAGCAGGTGATATGCAAGAAGGCATGCTCATCCTTGAGACTTAACACATGGTGGCAGATGTCCTGGTAAAATCTCTAGAAAGTTCCTATTAATCCAAGCAAAGTTTATTTTCTTGCCACATGCCGGATGCTGACATTACAGAAGAACATGGCAGAACCTCGCTTTAAAACATGCCCCCCTACCCCCCTATGATCATGATCCAAGTTCTACCTTACAAATTTGGCTAGACCAGAGAATGTACAGTGGTGCAGATATGAACTGGAAACACAGGGTATCCAGGACAGATGATCCCTTCAGGACCAGTGTTGAGAATGGCAATACCAGGAGGGTGGAGGGAGGATGGGGTGGAAAGGGGGAACCATTTACAGGGATCTACATATAACCTCCTCCCTGGGGGATGGACAACAGAAAAATGGGTGAAGGGAGACATCAGACAGTGTAAAATATGACAAAATAATAATTTATAAATTATCAAGGGTTCATGAAGGAGAGAGGAGAGGGGAAGGAGGGGGAAAATGAGGAGCTGATACCAAGGGCTCAAGTAGAAAGTAAATGTTTTGAGAATAATGATGAGGGCAACAAATGTACAAATGTGCTTGACATAATGGGTGGATATATGGATTGTGATGAGTTGTACGAGCTCCAATAAAATGTTTTTTTAAAAAGTGCCCTCTTATGAGAAGCATAATTCAAGCCCTCCTTTCCTGATATTTAAAAGCTCAAATTATCTAACTCACTGAAAACCTATGGCCCAGCTCTGTGATCAATAAATCACAATCAATATTCCATACATTGACCCTCCTCGGTTGCTTACTCAAGAAAGTAGACACCGATGCAGAGATGGGCATGCAGGAAATGTGCTGGGGTCCTCTCGGACCAGCGCTGTGTGTGTTGGGAAGAGGTGGGTGAAGAAAGCAGGATCGTGCAAAGAGATTCGTTACACTATGATGTAAGGCTCGCTAGAGCTGAAAAGGTCCTCTTGTCTGAATTGAAGCAGAAAGGCCAGGCCTTTGTACTCCGACACCAGATGGATAAAAGCCTGATCTTGGGAGAGGCCATGACTTTAGGCAAGGCAGCTCCCTTCTGCTGGACACACTTCCTAGGAGGGGCAGAACTGTGAGTACTTAACTCACCAGCAAGGGGGTAGCAGAGGGCCCAGCTTACAAAGAGGACTGAGCTGGGTACCTGAGCGTCTCCTATTGTCAGCAATCAGCTTCCCATCGCTCTGCTCAGGAAAGGAGGCAATCCTCTTCAGCGGTTCTCAAGCTGTGGGTCGAGACCCTTTTGGGGGTCAAATGACCCTTTCACCAGGGTCACCCAATTCATAACAGTAGAAAAGTGACAGTGAGGAATTAACTATGAAAATAATTTTATGGTTGGGGCATCACCTCAAAATATGAGGAACTGTATTAAAGGGTCGCGGCATTAGGAGGGTTGAGAACCACTGCTCTAACTGAAGACATGTATATCGATCATTATTTCCATGATATCATCTGAAATATCAACACTTTGTGTTACGCAGCACTCCACAAGATGAGTTAGCACCAGTGCTGAGGTCACCACATCCTATTCCAGTTAGAGAACTGGACGTAGATAAAAACCCCACCCAATTTATTGGATCACCTTGGCCTATCAATAAATCCTAATGAGTGTCCATTGATTGAATGCCCCAGAAGAGGTGTTTTCAAGGAACTGGTAGTTTGCAATTACACCAGGCCACTTTATCTTCTGGGGCCACCCTTCCACCATAATTCTGTCCCAGATGCAATGCTGGAACGAAGAGTGATCTTAGAACGAATGCAGATTCACTCCTCATGCAGCCGTAACTCAGAATGTTGTACAGGATTCAATGCCGAGGCAGACAACTAGGAAGATGAGGCTCTTCTCATTTGGTCTAGTGCTAGTAGCTGGCAGATGCAGGAAAATAATAGTTCCCACTGCTTTCTCCACACCCTGCCCCCAACCCAGTGCTATAGAGAGCACTGGAAGCCGAGTTGTGGAGCCCAATTCCCCAATAGAGAGAGTTTATGCATACATATACATATGTACACACACATATATGCATTAACCCTCTATATATAAACCCTATACACACATATATGCATAAACCCTCTAATATATAAACCCTATATGCACATATATGCATAAACCCTCTAATATATAAACCCTATATGCACATATATGCATAAACCCTCTAATATATATATAAACCCAATACACACATATGTATGTATACATACACATGTATTTGTGTATATATGTATACATATGTGTACGTGTGTATGTGTGATATATTCTTCAACCCACTCCTGCTGTCACACGCACGGGGCAGCTCACAGAAACACAGCTCCACATCCACTTCCCACTTCATCTCTTTCCCTTTCTGAACCCTGCGCTGCTTGTCCGTCTGCCAGAGAGCCTCCACATCGGACTCACTGACAGAAATTGGATTGATGCTCACCTCCAAGAAGCTCCGTCCTCATACGAATAATGAACCGACAGACAAACTGGACAGCTGTGTGTGTGTGTGTGTGTGTGTGTGTGTGTGTGTGTGTGTGTGTGCAAATGGAAACCATGTGAACTGGTTCATAGGCTCTTCACAGACCAGGCCTTTGCAAGCCCTGCATTGTGGAAGCTTGCCCCAGTCCCTTGGACCCTACACTGGATCTCCCTAAGCTCAGAACCCTAGAAAAGGCACTTTCTCACACTGTCCGCTGGTAGCTATTTCCTCTCACAAGAAGCTGACGGGAACGCCTCCTCTGATGCTTTGAGCTTTGTTTAGAACAATACTTTCGCCCTTTGACCACTCCAGCCTTACTATCTTCACCACCCCTTTCTTCCACAGAAATCCCAAGGAGTCAGGACTATTTGCTTCTTGCTTCAAGCTCAGACTTTGCCAAGGGAGACAGAAAATCTTTACTGACTGTTATTTATAGCAAATGATTAGAAGTCCTCTAGCTTGGTCCTATGGTCAGCTGTCCACGGTCTCCAAATCACCCTCACAATTTACACCTGCATTGGCAGAGAAAGCCTTTCTCCCTGTCACAGCAGAGGTGAATGCAAGCCCGCAGAGTACGGTGTGACCCTGGAGAACACGTCCAGGACTGAGAGGTCTGGGGAAAGAATTCAGCACGGAGGCTTCCTCCCTGAAAAGAACTTCGGCGTCTCTCAAAGACAGCATGAGGAGTGGCACAGGGAGGCCTTTCAAGATTTTGAAAGCAGGCAATGGATTCTGGGAAATGAGTCTCTTCTGCCCTTCTCACCACAAAAATGCTTCCTCCATCTTTCTCAAAGATCAGCTGTAGAAGCTGCAGTGGGTAGCCCCAAAGCTGGGGGCACCATGGTGTGCATCTATTTCCTCACCCTTTTGACATCTATTGCTTCAGAAACACTCCGACAGTGCGTTCACCTCCTACTGTCTTTTCCCTCCGCTGCGTCTGCCTAACACTCCGGTGTTCTCCGCCCTCGCCTTCTCCATGCCATGGCTTTTGCTCCTTCCTGGAATCCTCTGTCTACATTCCTCCCTGTCGGTGTTTCTTCACTTGTGTGGTATCCTACAGGCTGATGCATCCTTTACACAACCCACTTCCAAGAAGAAAAATAGACCTTGGAGCCAATTAGTCAGTTACTCATAGAGAGCCCGTGGTGCCCCAACTATCACACCGATGCACTTGTCCTTGTTCTGATGGCCTGGGTCCCAGGAATGGTGACTTGTGTGTAAGTGAGGCAGAGCAAGGGAGTGAAGGTAGAGATTTGGACTGAGCATGTGCAAAGTCTGACAATATCTTTGAACTACTTTTCTCAGAACCCTGTGGAAGTTCCCAAGGATCTCTTAACCATTTGAACTCTTTGTTTGTTTGTGTTTACCATTTGAATACTTAAAAATCTGAGTATGCGTGGGGGAAATTAGAAACTATGGAGACTGGACATGCTGGCTAGGAAGGATTTTCTTCCTCCTTAAGAGTTTCTTTAAAAAATAATTGTGAGGCCCCATGTCTTCCAAAAGTCAAGGTTTCTCTTGGTAAGACAAGAACCTGAGTTCCGGTGATAAGGAATGATGCAGACAGGGACGAGGGTTTCCAAAAGACTCAGCCCCTCTGGAGGGTACAGTCCTCAAAGCCACAGTCGCGATTCCCGCCTCTTCTGCCTCTCCTCAATGGACCAAGCACACATTTAGAAACAGGCATTTGCCACAGCCTTTCTTTTAAGCTTTACCTGAAACTGATTTTGTGATAAACAACGCATGGCCTGCCACCGAACCTCTAGGTAAAATTAAACCGCTGCTATTTTCTGGTAAGGGTGATACTTCCTCAAATGTCTCCATTCTATCATTCTCCCCTTCGAGTTCTTACACTCCTTGCCCAATTTATTGGATCACCTTGGCCTATCAATA
>NW_022103915.1:16495758-16497468 GCF_000313985.2 Echinops telfairi | reverse complement strand
GGCAACATACCCAAAAGCCAAAGCCATTATCAAGTCCATTTTACCTAGTGGCATCCCTGTGTGTTGTAGAGTCCAGCGGTTTCACAGGGATTATGGAGGTGAGCTATATTCTTCAAACAAGTTACACCCACAGCTTTCTTCTGTGATACTAATGGATGAGCCAAAACTACCAACCTTCTGATTAGCAGTTGAGTATAAACTATTCATACCACCCAAGAATTTTTAACTGCACACAGAAGAGACTAAATGGTAATTGAAATGAATTAATTTCCAAAAGATCCCTATAGAATCTTGGTCAAGAAAACGTATAGTGCAGTCTTGAATCCAGCATTATCCCTGGGGAAAAAAGGTCTTCTGATCTGTGAGTGGAAATTCCAATGATAGAGAAAGGAACGAACGTTTTTCAGAAAGACCTTCCGTGACAATCTTCCCGTCACTACCACTCACTAGTCCTAATGGTAAATAAAGTACAAGAGAAAATCTAATTTAATCTTCATCATAACATAGTTAAATATTTAAAGATAGCAATTGAACACTTGTGAAGTGCTTATTTTCCCCAGCTACATACGCAGATTTAATTGACTTAGAGTATTCTTGTTTGGTTTGTACTTGGTCTGTTAGGGTATCATTGATTACAATAGCAGCATCAATGTGCAACTTTCAGTATCCCCATTATTTCTCCTCTGACAGGGATGTTAAGACTAGTATCCATATCACCCTCCTCTAAGAGTACATTGCAATATTATTTCCCAGATCTAAGTTAAAAGCTCTAATTTTCAGTAAATCGATATAAAAAGTCTACAATCTCTTGGCACTCTCTCTGACAATGGGCTACTTCTCTTCAAGATGTTGTCAGTATGTGACTGTTTCAGAGCTCTCCATACGATTTTCAGTAGCTAATTCTTCTGATGTGGATAGCCTATTCCCTTTCCACAAAAAGAGCTGCCTTCCCAAAGGGAAGATATTATTTCTTGCCTTGATTCCTTTTATTGTTTTCTGATTAACTCATTTCTACGCTAATCTTTATTCTCTCTTTTCTTCTGGTAACTGGTTTATTTTGTTGCTCTTGTTCTATGGTGGTTATGGTGTTAATTTTGCTTCTGTCTTCTTACTTGATGCATATGTTTACTGCTATAAATTTCCCTCTAAATACTGCTTTTGCCATGCCACCTAAAGTCCCCATTCTTCCTTCTAATGCATTGCTCATGTACTCATATTTGATAGCCATGTCTGTTATGCCTTTATCAAAGGCACAGCTTTAAATATTGAAGTGGATGGAGGCAGCAACAGAGTTCTCTGTCATATCAACAAAGTCTATTCTCTGGGCTTCTATAAGCCATGACTCAAGCTCTCTGAGGAAACTTACAGAATTGATACAAATCTATCGGACTATGTATTTTTCTTTTTTACTACAAAAGAACATAAAACTATTTGTCAAGTACTTGCTTGAAACTGAGGTATATTAGCTGGTACTCTCCTTCAAGTTCCTTTACGGCAAGAATTTCTCTTTGGAGATTAAAGATAACTTCGCCCAGAAGTCTTCCTCATCCCTACAACTCCAAGATAAATAATATACATCCAGACCTCATCTTTTAAAAGACCAATTTACCAGTGCCTGATCTCCTACCTGCCCAATGCCTGCTAACTGTAGAGGACCCCATTCAGAGATGGGCAGATGGTGCCTTTTAAAATTATGTTCGCTGTAACCTC
>NW_022103915.1:16492269-16494446 GCF_000313985.2 Echinops telfairi | reverse complement strand
CTATTGTCATGGATACCACCCCAGGGCTGTACCTGGCAGGAAAAAAGCAGGCCCCTACTGCCCAACAACAAAAAGAACAAGAGAACTGAAAAGTTGGGGAAAGCTTTTAAACCTGAAAGCATTTCTTCACATAAAATTAGCTGGGGTCAACCAGCCACAGAGCCCTTCTGGGGATGGGCTCAAGGCAGCTGTATAGGTTGTACTCAGAAAGCCAACTCTGATCTTATCACTGCTCTTTAGACCCTGTCTACCACAGACACTAGATCTCCCTGACCCACTACCCTCCAGACCCACTGTCCATTTCTCTCCTTTAAGGAAAATCCCAAGCTGGTTCACCATCACTTTCTTTGTTCCCACTCTGCCCTCTTCCTGGAAAGTCTTTCCCCACGCTGTCCATCTGCCCCTCTATGCACCACTCCTCCTCAAGCATCAGGACCACTGTCCTCCACAGGCTTTCCTGGAGTGCCATGTATTGGATTGTATCACCTAATGCATTAGCTTATGCTCTGGTTCCAGAAGAGCAATGACCGTGCCGACTTCTCCACTGCGGGGTCTAATTGCTGAAACTTTTCTGCCATATGATTTATTTTTAAGTCTCCATCAGCACACTTTGGACTCATGGCAACTTCCTGTGTGTGTCATGGGGAGAAGTGTGTGTCACGGGGTTTTCAATGGATGATATTTCAGAACTGTATCACCAGGCCTTTCTTCCAACGTGCTCCTGGAGGACCTCTGAGCTCCAAGTGTTCGGCTGGCAGTCAAGAACATTAAACCTATCTACCACCTAAGGACTCGTGGCACAGAATAGGTGCTCAGTCTATATTCATTAAATGTATGCCTGCCCCACTGAATGAATCAGATCGTTACTAGATCATACTCATAGTTCCTTGCCAACATGTCTTACACGTAAGATGTGCATAAGAAAAGTGGATGTGGTGGAAAGCCTTGAAACCACCAGGCGTTCCTCAGGTGAAAGGTGAAGCTTTCGACTCCTGTAAAAAATTAGTTTCAGAAACCCCCAGGGCGATTCCACCCTATTGGTTTGGTGTCCGGATGCATAGACTGGATGCCAGTGAATATGGTAAGAAGAGCCACGTTAAATAATTTACTGTCCTGTAGTGGTGATCAAGTAAATCACCTTAAAACAGAGCTATGGGAAATGAGCGCATGCCCTTGCCCATGCCCTACTCATTTGCCTTTTCCTTTCCTTACAACAAAGGCAGAATATTGACCTGGTAACAGCCCAGTTGTTGCCATAACAACCGACATTGCTGACACAAACTTTTAGCCGAGATGAAACCACATGATGGAGACAACATTGTGTGGCCAAGGCCTATCAGAAATAATTACAGTGACGACTGAGGAAAGAATAAGCCAAGTAAATTAGTTTTGAACAATGGCATCTCCGTAAGCAGATAGGAAAAAAGAAGATAAAGTGGAATCACATAGAAGACTATAGATCAGGATGGACAGCCACAAAAAGTACATATATATTTATATATGTTTTCCCCATTTTTTGAAGAAGATAAAGTTAAGGATAAGCTGATCTGTATGAAATAGAACCCTTTCAGACCCCCGATCACCTCTAATTCAAGTTGAGACTGAACTGGCCTGGCTTTGCCTAGGTTTCAATATGGTTTTAAGCAATTGAGCAGTTCTTGAAAGCTTGTGGGTGAATCAAATAGCTTTTAAAAATCAAATCTGAATTCAAGTGCTTTGACTGACTCAGGATTTTAAAGAAACTTTGAGAGGTGGAATCCTTCTCTCTGGCACCTGATTCTTTTGTTATAGATGAGACTTTCCTATAGATTGCATAAGTTTCCCATGATAGATATTCTTAAAGCCAAATCCCCACCCCAGGATTCCTAACCTTTAGTAACACAGACATTTTTTTAAAGACACTGTCATCTTACAGTTTCCAGGGATCTTCAAAGTAAGAATATTGGTATTTGCCATCTACCAACCTCACCATTTGAACAAGTCGCAGCTTGGTTGTACTCAAGACATGATGTATTTCTGTCATTTGTTGTTAAGGGAGTTTATGTCTTTGTTTAAACTGGGAAAATGAAAAGTTTAAAAAAAATGTATTTAAACTAAGGTCAAGTTGCTAGACAACATCTCAGGCTCTTTGGAGAACCGAGATTTATAAAAACCCAATAAACAGATAACTACCTAGA
>NW_022103915.1:16489996-16491829 GCF_000313985.2 Echinops telfairi | reverse complement strand
GAAACAACTGGAGGAACTTTGAGAAGGGAGAAGAGCCTAAGTTGGGCCTTATCCAACAGGCACAGGATGACCAAATAGAAATGGGAACAGCATCCTAGATGCGGAGAGTCACAAGTGATGCACGCACCATGCGGCCACCTCAAGGTACGGCTGAATCCCGCACAGACCCTCAGTTACTCTCTGGTCCTGGTCACTCTTGCGTAATCTAGACTAGCTTTCTGATACCCCACATTCTTCCAGGTAAAGCATCTTCCAGCCAACGAGGCAGTGAGATGTTTGAAGAATTCAGGAAGAGGGAAATGATGCTCTAAATTCTGCTGTGAGAGATAGGGAAATGGAGTAACAGGATGAAAGAAAAGGAAGAGCAAAAATACTGTACCCTGTGTTCTATCTAAACCTAAACAGAGCAGAGGCCATGCCATTTCTACAACTAACACTCTTCCATGGCTCCCACACCCAAAAGAAGTGGAAAATCACAGAAAGTTGATTTATACCCCTCAGACCCCAGACCCCAGGCTTCTGCCCCTACCTCTCCTTCATCTGCAGTTACAAGAATCCTTCCAGGAATAAATCACTGCTTTTACAAGACATTTCCAAACTGCCATTTTATACTTGGTTTTTTTTTTTTTCTTTCTTTCTGATTTTCATAGTTGAAGCAAGAAATCTGACTCAAACTCTCCCTTAGGCTGTAGGTGAGAAGAAAACCCCAAACCACTATTGGGCAGTCGGTTCCTGCTTATAATGATTCTGTGTGGGTGTCCATGAGTGTAAACTTTTGTGGGAGCCTCATCATTCTTCCACAGAGTGGCTGGGGGCTTTGAACTGCTGATGCTGTGGATAGCAGCCCAACAAGTAATCCACTGAACCCGCGGGGCTCCTTGCAAACTCCAAAACCAAGCTCACTGCCAGTGAGTGGATGCCCAGTCATAGTGAATCTATAGGGCAGGGTAGAACTGTCCCTGTGAATTTCTGCGACTTTTTCAAAAGCTCTAACTCATTGTCATTGAGTCAATGTAACTCGTTGCAATGTTGTAGGACAGGGTAGAATTGCCCCTTTAAGTTTACAGGAGTAGAAAGGCCTACTCCAGAGCAGCTGCTGGTTTCGAACTGCTGACCTTACACATCTCAGCACAATGCATAACCATTATGCCACCAGGGTTCCTTCAATGAGAATAAATGTCATTAAAAACAACACTTTAACTGTCCATGATCACTACATGATCTCATTAGATACTCCCAACCACCAGTCTGTCTGTCCATTGTAACCTGGGTCTAGGTCTCCACCATCACAGACCCATGTCTCCTTTGCACCTTGCACAAAACAGGTGTTCAAACACAAGCATTCATGGTGGGGCGAGGTGCTCAATGGGATCTCCAGACCGTCGCTAATCCGCAGGACAGCGATCACACCCAACGGTTAACTGAGATTTGCAGCTTCACAGCGAGTCTGTCAGGTAAGCAGGGAAGAAATCCAAGAGCCCCTGCCTTTGCAGCTTCCTCAGACAATTTCAACAGCTTTAGAAACTTTCCACTTAAGGAAATTAGAGGCTTAATACCAGCAACACGGAATGTTGCTCAGGAGCTTGTCTCTTCTGAATCGGTAGCAGCTGTGTGCAAATTAATCAGTGATTTGCAGGCTCCGCCGAGCCGCCATTGGGGAAACAGCTGGGCATATTTATGAAAGTTTGTCAGGGCTGTACCAGCGTGTGTGACGGTAGCGTCTCCGTAAAGTGTCATTTTGCTGGCAAAGAAAAGAGGAGAGCGAGACAGAGCCTGCCCGTGTCTGGAGGCTTAATGAAAGCCTGGCAGAGATCTGAAGCTGAACATCTCTTC
>NW_022103915.1:16487825-16489193 GCF_000313985.2 Echinops telfairi | reverse complement strand
GTCATGCTCGGATCCACAATCAACATGCATGGAAGCAACAGTTCCCCGATCAAAGATGCCTTGCATTAAGGCACAGCTGCTGCACCGACCTCATTGTTGCTGTTGTGAGGTGCCACTGAGTCAGTTGTGACCCATAACAATCCTATGCACAACAGAACAAAACACAGCCTGGTCCCGGGTCATCCTTTGTTCTTATGCCTGAGCCCATTGCTGCGGTCCTTGTGTCCATCCATCTCCTTGAGGGCCTTCCTCGGTTTTACTGCCCCTGCAACTCTACCAAACATGATGTCCTTCACCAGGGATGGGACTCTGCTGACACAAATTTCCAAAATATGTAAGAAGAAATGTTGTCATCCTTTCCTCGAAGGAGCATTCTGGCCATACTGCTTCCAAGACAAATCAATTTGTTCTTTTCACAGTCCATGGTACTTTCAACATTCTGCAGCACAACAGCTCAAATGCATCGATTCTTATGTTGTCTTACTGATTCCATGCCCAATTGTCACCTGTACTGGAGGCAATGGAAACCCATAAAGCTTGAGACAGGAGCACCCCAGTGCTGAAAGTAACACCCTCGTTTTTCAGCACTCTAAAGAGGTCTCATGCAGCAGATTCCCCTCATGCAGCCTGTCTGTTGATCTCTTGCCTGCTGCTTCATTGAGCATTGATAGTGGACCCAAGCGGGACAAAATCGTTGACAACTTCAACCTTTTCTCCATTCAGCACAATGTTACTTACCTATTGATCCAGTTGTGAGGAGTTTGGTCTTCTTTACACTGAATCCTACCCCATGCTGAAGAGCCTTGATCTTCATCAGCAAGGGCTTCAAGTCCTCCTCACTCTCAGCAAGCAACGTGGTGTCATCTCCACATCTTTGGTAGTTAATAAGCCTTCTTTCAATCCTAATCATACATTCTCTTCATAGAATCTAGCTTCTCATTATTTGCTCAGCATACAGATTGAACAAGTATGGTAAGAGGATACAACTTTGGCACCCACCTTTCCTAATTTTATAAATGCAATATTCCCATGGTCTGTTCTCACAAATGCCTCTTTTCCATGTTCAAGTTCCACACCAGCACAATGAAGTGTTATGAAATTCCCATTCTTCTCAAGGTTAACCATAGTTTATTATGGTCCTTTAGAGAAACAAATCCACAGAACTCATGTATAAGACAGAGTTTTATATAAACGTTAAGTGTGCATCAAGAAAACATCCCAACGCAGTGCTACCCAAACCCACAAGCCCAACATTAACCCATTAACACATATGTCCAACACCAGTCCACAAAGTCTTCCTCCATCTCACAAAGCAGACATAACGATGCCGACTGCAGGAGGAAAGCTGAGTCAGTGAACGTGTAAGCA
>NW_022103915.1:16484652-16486436 GCF_000313985.2 Echinops telfairi | reverse complement strand
ATCAGGTCACTGCTTGATGACCTCATTTGGAGGAGCTAAGGAGATAAATAACTCACTGGAGGCCAGACCCACACATGTTCTCTGCTTCATCTTCCTACTGACAAGCCACATGGAGCTACACTGATACAGCCAGAAGCCTGGAGCTGGAGCAGCCATCTGGAGGCACACACTAGCACTGAGATGCTTCCATCGCCACTGAATCCACAAGACTTCCCACCCACTGGCCTGTGATCTTCCTGCATTTGGCATCACTGCACGTGTTGTGTGAGTCTGAAGAGGACTTTATAGACTGATATCGAGCATATGGGCTAATATCGGACTTATAGACTTGATCTGGACAGGGCTGGGTGTTTTCTCAATATAAAATCACTCGTTGTTATAGTTTTTTTTTCCCTATACATAGATGAGTCTCCCTGCATTTGTTTCTCTAGGCCACCTGGACGAACACAGCACTTAACAACATCTAAGAGCAGCTGTCCCAGAAAGTCCTCATCTGTTCCTAGAGTCTGTCCTCTTAACCAACTGAAACGTGTGCGAAACCTGAACAAGCTCACTGAACACTTTAACCAAACGAAAACAACAGAAGGACGATGTTCAAGTTGACACTGACTCTTGTCCTCCCCGCATGTACCAGAACAGAAGTGCTCTGTACGGTTTGCCACAGCTGTGGCCTTCTTAAGCAGATTGCCAGGCCTTTCTTTGGAGGCACCTTTGGATGCGTCAAACAGCCAACCTTTCAGCAAATCTCCCAGAGCTTAACCATTTTTCCACCCAGGGAATTAGTGACTTCTTAAAACCTATTGCTATTGAGTTGACTCTGACTCATCTTAACCCCCTGGAACAGACCAGATAAAGCTGCCCCTAGGGCTTCCACAGCTACAATCTATACCAAGTACTTTCTAGTGAGGGAAACTAAAAACAGCCCAAGCCAGACCAGTCAGTACAGGTATCCTCTACTTTTCGAAAGTTCCCTTTAGGCCCATTTGCATTTTTGAAAGACCTACCTTGGTACCAGTTTTCGAAAATGGAAAGAAATCCAGAGGATTTTTGCTTTCATGAAAAAAGGTGAAATGCAAAACTAGCTTTCAGCATCTCGCAGCAAGCCTTCAAGAGGCAGCTTGCACCCCAAGCAGCAAAGCGCGATCACCCAGCTCCAGCCTTTGAAACTACACTCGCATCTCACCATCGAGCCAACATCGTTTTGAATGGTGCTCTTGCCTTTAAAGAAAAAGTATTATTTTTAAGGCTGCCTGCTTTTTTTTACAAGTCACGAAATAGCTCTAAGAACCCTTCACTACCATCAAGCAGACTGTGACTCACAGCAACCCCAAAGGAGAGAGTAGAACTTCCCCTCTGCGTTTCTGAAATTGTAAGTCTTTACAGGAGCAAAAAGTCTCACCTTGATCTTGTGGAGTAGCTGTTGGCTTCAAAAGTCTGACCTTGCCATTAGCAGCCCAGCAGGTAACCACTATGCCACCAAGGATCCTAAGAGGAGATAGCTATTCACTGCTGCTTTCATCGATAAAGCCCATGACCTTCTAGAAAGCTCTGTGCTATTGTCAGAGTCCTTGAATTGGTTCCAACTCAGAAAGAAACAAACACCGACCAGTGCTGTTGTTCTAAATAGATGGGTTTATTCCTATGGTAATCTATGATACTTTCCAACTTCCACAGGCATATGAAGTTATTAAAAAATACCGGAGGATGTACACTGGCACAGATAGGAACTGGAAATACAGTGAACCCAGGACAGATGAACCCCCCCAGGACCAGTGGAGAGAGTG
>NW_022103915.1:16465294-16484067 GCF_000313985.2 Echinops telfairi | reverse complement strand
TTGATTCTTGCTCGTATGATGAAATGGTGGAATGTAGACTTGTTCTTTTTTATATAGTGATGCTGTGCATTCATTCCATCATCTTTTTTTATGTTTCCTGCATCATTCAATATTTTGCCCATAGAAATTTTCAATATTGTAACTCAAGGCTTGAAATTTTTCTTGAGTTCTTTTGGTTTAAAATAAATTAAGCTTCAGGGACATGAAATGATTAACCTACTTCTTCACAGAATTTTTTGTTTGTACTTGATATCTAAGAAAGAAAAGTCACATTGTTATATATGTTGATTTAGGTAAAAAGCGTAGGAAAACAGATGATGTATACCTATTACATTTGTAAGAAATGCAAGGTAAATAGATGAAATATTTGAATAAGCTCTAAAACTATAAAAAATACAGGTTGCCACTCTGCACACAGTGAAGTGACCTATTCTATGATAATTGAATGCCATGTCACATGAATGAAACGCTAGCTTTTCTAATGCTTCCTTCTCTATATGAGAGCATCGCAAATGCCAATCCACGGGACAGGCACTTCCTTCTTCCCTACACATTTATGTGGCACTTTTCATAGACTTCTGGGCAGATGTCACAAACAAAGACCAGGAGGTTATCCAAGATGTCACACTTGTTACCAAGCCCACAAGGAGCTTTGGAGGACAGCTGTCTTCTCCCGGGTCTTCTTCTCCCCATCAGGGCTGCAATTATTATGGGTTCCCAGTGCCAGCTCCTTGAGCCCGGGAGTCTTCCTCCCTTTGCATGTAGTATGTTCTGTTTCAGCCTGAGCAGCTGCTTTGGCCTGCTGCAGTCTCTGGCTCTTTCGCCTGCGGGCTCCAGGCACCTCCACAAGGCGGCATGCTTCTCCATGGGCAACAGCTGCTTGCTCCATGCCTGGGGAATGATTGGCCATGGTGCGACTCCAAGACGGAAGTGAACCACCTCCTTCACTGCTACATCATGTTCCTGCTGAGCAGCTGGTAGGTTTGAACCACTAAACTTCTGGTAGACAGCTGAGTGCATATGTAGGGAGCCACCAGACCTCCTTAGTAGACAAGAAGAGTTATTTTGACCATTTGCTTATTGTCCAATCACAAAGATTGTTTTATATCTTGCTTGACTGTTGAACCTCAAGATTCTGCAGGGGTCACTTATTAGCCATTTCATTTTAAGATCCAATGAAGTGTTAGTACCTAGTCTGAACCCAGAGGAGTCTCAATGCTGCCTAAAGAAAGAGCTGCAATTGTATCTGATCCACTGGCCCTGAGTCCTGGGAGCAGGTTGACAACACTGATTTGTAAGACTAGTTAGTTGCTAATGTGGAGAATAATTAGTTCATTCCCTAAACAGGCTGGAGGTATTAGGTAACATCATGACAAAGGAGAAAATATTGAAGTTGTCAAGGATTTTGTCTTGCTTGAATCCACAATCAATGCTCCTGAATGCAGTAGTCAAAAGATCCAGATATTGCATTGGGTAAATCAGCTGCACAAGACCCCTTTAGAGTGTTGAAAAGCAAAGATGTTAGTTGGAGGACTAAGGTATGCCTCACCCAAGACAGCGTATTTTCAATTGCTTCATGTGCATGTGAAAGTTGGACATTGACTCAGAATGACTGAAGAAGAATAGATGTACTTAAAACTTAAATTGTAGTCCTGGCGAAGCATATTGAAAGTATCATGGATGAAGCATTAGACAAAGTACAGCCACAGTGCTCCCTAGAAGCAACGGTGGTAAGACTTTGTCTCACGTACTTTGAACATGTTATCAGGAGAGACCAGTCCCTGGAGAAGGACATCATGCTTGACACAGTGGCTGCAACAATGGGCTCACACGCAACAATACGTGTGGGGATCGTACAGGATGGGATGATATTTTGTTCTATGGTCCACAGCAGTGGTTCTCAACCTTCCTAATGCCGTGACCCTTTCATACAGTTGCTTATGTGGTGGTGACCCCCAACCATAAAATTATTTTCATTGCTACTTCATAACTGTCATTTTGCTCCAGTTATGAATCGGGTGACGCCTGTGAAAGGGTCGTTCAACCCCCAAAGGGGTCATGACCCACATGTTGAGAACCACTGGCCCGCAGGGTCCATATGAGTTGAAACTGACTGGCTGGCACCCACCAACAACAACCAGAAGGAGGCTGCTTGTTGTTGTGTCTTAAGTCAATTACATCACACACTATCATCAGGATATTGCTTGAGAAAATGAGTGTTATTTATTTGGGAAGTCTGTAATTTTGTTGTCAGCCCTATCTGTAAAGGTGGCAACTGGGAAATAGTTGGGAATGCTACAAGCAGTATGTCCCTCTAGGTCACTGCCCCGCGGTTCTGTGTATGTCTCCGCCTCTGTCTTCCGGAGCAGAATTTATCTTCGTGCCGCTTCACTCTCTGGCGCTAAGTCTTTCCATTGCCCGCTTCCAAAATAAGATCATTCTCAAACTTTTGTTACAGATTCACATTCTAAAATTTTTTAAATCAGGGTTCTCTGGTGGATTTTATATTTAACAAATGGATTTAAATGTGCTCTAAACTTAGTAATATTTTCCATCATGCTCAAGCATGTGAACAGATATTTTTAATTCATCCCTGTGTCAGTTAGGAATGCAGTTAGCTGTAATTAATAGAGAATCTGACTTTAATAAACAGAGATTTACTTTTTCGCATAATGAAGTTGGAGAGAGATTAGTGATGTTGTTTCTTTTTTTCAGTGATTCAACAGTGGTAAGACTATCATTTCAGCTGTTCTTTTGACCTTTCTTTCATGGTAGCAAAGCGGATGTTTCAGGTCCAGTAGGTGTAATTACATTCAGGTAGGAAGAAGTTGGCTGTGATGCTGGAAGTTATGCCACCAACATTTCATATCCTAGAAGGATCACCTGTAGTGGACAACTTTCGGCAGAGCTTCCAGTTCAAAACAGACTAGCAAGAGGAACCTAACAATTTACTTCTGACAAACTGGCCAGTATCAAGCTTACAAGTAATAGCAGAACATTGTCTAAGACAATGCTAGGAGATGAGACCGTCAGGTTGCAAGCCCTCTAATACCCCCTGGGAAAGGACCACTCCTCAAAGCAGAGTTGACGTTCATGTCATGGGTGTTCCAGACCTTCCTTTCCTAATTGGTATGATTCAAAGAAGCAGGAAAAGCTTCCAACATCAATTAGTAATTGGAACATGCAACACATTGAGAATGAATCTAGGAGAATTGGAAGTACTCAAAAATGAAATGGAATGCTCAAAGACAGATGTCCTAGGCTGAAATGGACTGGTATTGAGCATTGTGAATCAACAGTTGTATAATACAGTACAGTATAATCCACTGTGCCCAAAATAGCAAGTTGAAGATGAATAGCATCATATTAATTACCAGGGGAAAAATTCATGAGGTATCCAGAAGTAACATGCTGTAGGGATAGGATAATATCCATATAATTACAAGGAATATTTGATGAGTCTTGTTCAAATTTATGCATCAACCACTACTACCAAAGATGGGTAAGTGGAATATTTTACCAAATCTTCATCTGAACTTGATCAAACATACAATGAAGATGCATTGATAATTACCAATGACTGGCACTAAAAAGTTGGAAACAAAGAAGTGTCTCACTGCCATGGAGTCAATGACAACTCATAGCGACTTTGTAGGGAGAGAGAAGAACTGCTCCTGGGAGTCCATGAGACTGTAACTCTTTATGGGAGTAGAAAGATATGTCTTTCTCTCCAGTAGTGGCTGGGGTTTCAAACTGCTGACCTTGCGGATCTCAACCAATGAGTAACCACCATGCCACAAGTACTCCTAAAGTAGGATCTCTGGCTGAAAAATTGTGTTTGTGATAGAAACAATGCTGGAGATCACATAGAATTTGGCAAGATCAATGACTTCTTCCTTTAAAATATCTTTTTCAACTACATAAATTGTGGCTATACACATGGACCTCACTGTATGGAATACAGAAATCATATCAACTACATCAGTGGAAAGAGACAACCAAAAAAAATTAATATCATCAGTCAGAACAAGGCCAAGGGCACACTGTAGAATGGACCATCAACTGCTACTATGCAATTTAAATTTAAAGCTGAAAAATCTTAAAATAAGCCCATGAGAGCCAAAATTTTGAATTTAGAGACCATCTGAAGGAGAGATTTGAAACAGTAAGCATAAATGACCAAAGAGCAAACAAGTTGTGGGATGATATCAGGAATATCATACAATTAGTATACAAAGGCCATTAAAAGGACATGAAAGGAAATAAAGACCAAAATGGATGTTAGAAAAGACTCAGAAACTTGCCTTTGAATGTATCGTACCTAAAGAGAATAAAAGAAATGCTGAAGTAAAAGAACTGAACAGAAGGTTTTAAAGGGCAGTTTGAAAAGATAGAGTATTATAATAAAATAGTCAAGGACCTGGAGCTAGAAAACCAAAACAAAAGAATGTACTTGGTATTTCTTAAACTGAAAGAGGCAATACTTAAGGATTAGATGGAAAAAATTGAACAATACAGGCAGCATCCAAAGAAATGGAAAGAATACCTGATAGAGTCACTGTACCAAAAAGGGTCTGATGTCCAAGAAGCCCACGCTGCACTGAAGGCATTAACGAAAAAATAGGGCACTAGGAGTCACACCAAACAAACTGAAATGTTTCAACAACTTGATACAGTATTCGAAGGACTCACTAGTTTGTGCCAAGAAATTTGAAAGACAAGTAAGTACCTGGCCAACCTTTTGAAAGCGATACATATATGTGCCCATCCAAAGACTGAATAGTCTTCACCCAATAGAGGCTGAAATTATTGAACAATATCATTAATAACACGTGCAAGTAAAATTTTGCTGAAGATAATTTAAAAATCCTGGTATCAGTATATATAGAGAGAGAAATGCCAGAAATTCCAGCAAGATTCAGAAGAGGATGTGGAATGAGGGAGAATATTACTGACTGCAGATGGATGCCTGTTGAAATCAGAAAATACCAGAAAGATGTTCAGTTGTGTTTTATTAACTGTGCAAAGGAATTTGACTACATGGATCATGACAAACTATGGATAGCATTGTAAAGAATGAAAATACCAAACAATAGTGTTCCTGTAAAATTTGTACATAGAACAAGAGGTCTATGTTTCAAAAGATCAAGGAGAAATTACCAAACCAAACTTACAGCCTTCAAGTTGGTATCAATTCATAGTGACCCTATAGGGCTGAGTAGAACGGCCCTGAGTGTTTTCAAGACTGCTCATCTTTACAGGAGTAGAAAGCCTCATCTTTCTCCCTTGGAGTAACGGATGGTTTTGAACCACTGACCTTGTTGTTAGTGGCCCAATTTGTAACCACTACATCACCAGGGCTCCGTGAGGAATATCATATGATTTCAAATCAGGAAAGATATGTCCGTATGCTTTCACCATACTTATTCAATGTCTATGCTGGTCAAATAATCCTAGAAGCTAGTCTACATGAAGGGGCAGAAGAAGACTCATTAACAACTGCAATGTGTAGATGACACGGCCTTGCCTGCTGAGGGTGAAGAGGGCGTGAAGCCGTTACTGATGAAGGGCTCCACCTCACCATAAAGAAAGCAATAGCTTACAATTGGTACAAAAAGTATCATCGTGACAGAGAAAATATTAAACGTTATCAACGCAGTCATTATCCTTGAATCCACCAGGCCATGGAAGCAGCACAAAAATTCAGAGGATACTGTACTTCGGTGAATTTGTTGCAAAAGATTTCTTTACATTACCAAAGAGCAAATGTATCACTTGGAAGAAAAAAAATGTGCCTGACCCAAGCCCTTGTACTTTCAATCCGCTCACATGCATGTGAATGATGAAGGAGGAATGAGGAAGACCTGAGAACAATTGAGACATTTGTATTACAGTGTTGGGGGGGAATGTGGAACGTACCACAGACTGCCGGAAGAACAAACAAATCTCTCTTGGGGAAATTCAGCCAGGATTCTCCTTAGACTGGAGGAGGAGCGCAAGCCTTTGTCTTATGTACTTTGCATGTAGTGTTAGGAAGGACCAGTCACTGGAGAAAAACATCATGGTTGAGAGGAAATCCCCCAAGGGAAGGACTGACACAGTGGCGGCAACAAAGGGCTCACGCATAGCAATTGTGAGGGCACAGGATTGGGCAGTGTTCTGTTCTGTTATACATAGAGTTACTGAGTTAGAATAAGCTTTATGGAACCAAACAAACAAATAAAGCAGTAAGAAAGAAGGAGTTATGCCAACCTCGTTGTCTATCTTTGGAAAAGTAAAAGCTTCCCAGAGACCACCGTTCCAGGTTACATGGATTCTCTTCTAGGTTGTAATTTCCTCTTACTTATCCTATTTCACATGGATTTTCTTACTTCATTCTCTGAACAGGGGACAGAAAGGAAAGGATGGAATTTCTCAAATGGACTAGCCAGTCACCTGAGGCTGGAGGCACTGCCGACTTAACAAAACCAAGATCCTCTTTGTAGAAAGTGATGCAATGGCTATTGAGTAGGAAGCAAAGACTGTCTGCCACCATTATTTATCATCAAATACCTTATCTTCTTCCTATTGGGAATATGTTGTCTTCTTTACAACCCATAATTTTACTGAAAACTAAACATTATAATGCTAATACTGACAGAATATTTCACTGTGTTTCTTTATGAGCCCCAGTGTCATTTATACAAAGTACTGAAGAAGCTGTGGTTGCTGAGTGGATGAGAAAATGAATGACAGGTGTGCTTCTCAGCCGTTGGGTTAAGATCAAGTGAGAAAATGAATGGCAGGTGTGACTTAGATAAGTTTCAAAAAACATTATTTATATAACCTCAGTGGCTAACTGGTGACCCCAGTGGTTTTGTTTTTCAATCTTTTTGATTTAGCTGAAAAATGGTTCTTTGGTTTTCTTTTGAACATACACCCTTTTGGTTGTACAATATGGGAGTTCAATGTGTGGCCCCTCCCCTTAAATTCCTCAAGCCTCTTTGTGTCCCAACAAGTAACAACTGTAGAGCCATCCTTACATCTTGTTCTCCAGTCTGACATTTAGTTATTTGCCTTGGAAGAAGAGCAGCCATAAAAATCCCTAGAAGCAGAGATGGCAAGACGGTCTTCTGTACTTGGCTTGTGATCAGGAGAGAGCCGTCCAGGGGAAAGGATGCTATGGGTGTTAAAGTAGAAGGTTGCAAGCAAAGAGAAAGAGCTTCAAGAAGGTAAGTTGGCCAAGTGGATGCAGCATTAGACTCCAACATAGCGACAATTGGGAAGACGACGCAGGCCAAGGTGAGGCGATGCTTGATGCGAATGTGCATCGGGTCAGAGCTGCCTCATGACACCTAACAACTAATCTCTCAAAAGATAACCACCTTTCAAAAATATGATTTTGCTTTGATTGTACATCAATTCACAACAAAAAATCTGTTGTATTGTTCTAACTTAACAAGGAGTCCTGCGGCTCTTTCTATATCACTCCATAGAGGCCTTTCTCCTTTCCACAGTAGACCTTGCTAGGTGGATGACCTCCCATGCAGCTAGAACATTAGAGGTTGTAATTTCCTCTTACTTAGACGATTTTACCTGATCTTTACAACATAGATTATTATCCACATGTTTTATGGGGGAAAAACACTAAGCATCAGAAAGAATCGTTACCTGCCCAGGGTCCTAGAGCTTGTAAAAGTCAGGACGCAGACCCAGGTCCAGGCGGCCCTGTCCCAGCACTCTATTCCCAACAAAAGGAGCCTTTGTCTAAATTTGCCTTATGGCTACTTGACACATGTTCATTGTTAAAGTATTATTACATGGGTAAGATTCTGTCATTTTTAATACCCATAACTTTCAAAATCTATAATCTTCTGACCTAAATTAATAGAGGGAGAAAGGGTATTACGAGAAGAAGAAGAGAAACACATGTCCCGACCAGGGCCTTAATAAATGCCGTCAAGTCGATTCCAACTCAGGGTCGCCCCAGGTATTTCAGAATAGAACTGCTCTTCACAGGGTTTTTAATGGCTATGATCCCTTGGGAGCAGATTATTATGCATTTCTTCCATGGCTCCTCTGGGTGGATTTGAACTTGCAACATCTGGGTTAAAAATAATTAAGTGCTTAACCATTTGTGCCATTCCAAGGGACTGTCGCTAATGAATTCTTGGCATCTGAAACTGTATAAAGGAGTTGTGAACAAAAGCATATTCAGAATATTGAAAAGAAAGGATGTTATTCGGAGGACTCAGGTGCACCTGACCCAAGCCATGGTATTTTCAATTGCCTCATTTGCAAATGGCCTTGATTAAAGAAGACTGAAGAAGAATCAATGTATTTGAATTGTGGTATAGAGTATAGTATTGGAAGTACTGTTCTTTCAATACTCAAAAGTATTGAAAGGACCAAAAGATCTGTCTTAGAAGAAGTACGGCCAAGAGCAACTTAGAGGCAAGGCTGGCAAGACTTTGTCTTACACGCTTTGGACGTGTTGTCAGGAGAGACCAGTCCCTGGAGAAGGACTTTGTATTTGGTGAAGTCGAGGGGCAACGAGAGAGAGGAAGGCCCTCTAATGCCGGGGGTTTAAGTGGAGAGAAAACATTTTGAGAATGATGTACAAATGTGCTTGACACAATTGATGTGTGTATGGATTGTGATAAGAGTTGTATGAGCCCCTAATAAAATGTTTTAAAAAAAAGAAAAGAAAGAGAAGCAGGCCCTCGAGGAGATGGACGGACACCATGACTGCCGCCCTGGGCTCAAGCACAGGAGCAGTTTTGAGGCTGGGGCAGGACCAGGCAGTGTTTCCTTCTGCTGTGGATACGGTCTGTAGGGGTAGGAAGCAACTGGATGGCATTTAGCAACAACAAGCAAAAACATTCCTATGTTAACAGCTCAGGGTACAGTCCCTGTGGGCAGCAAGGCAAGCCTCATACTTCATCTGACCTATGATCCACGAGTACACAATTCACTGACACAGAGAGTAAACCTGCTGCCATATCCCCCACCTCCTGTTGCGAACACACAGCTTAACATCGACATCAGGCTGGGCCCCGAGGGAAAGCTGGCTACGTGCTCATCTGGCGGATTTGAATTTTCTCATATATTTTTAAAGTTGGTGTCACGTGTGCTTCAAACCATCATAAAACAGCTTGGGCTGCTTCTTCCAAGGGGCAGAGGAGGAAATCAATACATTCTGATTTTCTCCTCTGTTAAACTCTCAATGACTGAAACAGTGGTGTAGCTGGGGAGATTTTAGTAGCTCAACAACCACATCCTAAATGCTGCTTCTTCCAGATTCCAGGGCCTTATATAGGTGCCTGTTGGTAGAGCTGTAGGGCTTTAATGGGTACAAGCATGCACCAATAATCAGCAAAAACACATAGAGCACTCATGTAAGTATGAAGATAATTATTTGCGGAACCATCTGGCATAATAGCTTCCCTCGAAGAACGGTAACTAAATGCTACAGCACTATTAAAGATAATAAACAAGAACGATTGTTACAGAAACTGGTACTATGGAATTAGTCAGCAAGGGTTCATCATGAATGTTTGTTAAACAAGAAGCCAAGCAGCACTGTAGGTAAGATGGGAAGAAAATCCAGCTCATGGTCCTCCTTATGTCTCCTCATTCTATACTTCCAACATCCAATCTACTAGCAAAGCCTGCTGGGTCTGGAATCCACCAGCTTCCCTCCTTGTTGAAAGCCATAGCATAGTCCCTGAAAACATCATCTAAGACAGTGGTTCTCAACCTTCCTAATGCTGCCACCCTTTAATACAGTTCCTCTGGTTGTGGTGACCCCCCCAACCAGAAAATTATTCTCGTTGCTACTTCATAACTGTCATCTTGCTACTGTTATGAATGGCGCGACCCCTGTGAAAGGGTCGTTCGACCCCAAAAGGGTTCGCAACCCACAGGTTGAGAACCGCTGATATAAGACCTGGATGCCTATGAATCCCAGTCTGGTCTTCTGTCTTAAGATGTCTTTCAGTGAATCTTCACAAGGAAATCGTCTTATAAAAACATAAATTGTGGTTTAACATCATCCAATGGCTTCCCAGTCTAGAACAAAGTCCAAGAGGATTACTTGGTTGACAAATCCCTTTCGAATTTGGCCCTGTCCACCTGACTGACCTCAGCACAATCGGTCCTCACCACACTGGCCCCTTAGGAGTTCCTTGAGTCTGTGGAGCTCTTTGCTACTTTTATACCTAGAGTCTCTTTTTTGTGAAAGGCTCTTCTACCCAAATCTATGGGCATGAGTGGCTTCCCGCTCCCCATGTCCCTGCTACCCCCCCAGCCTCAAGCCTCAACTCATTTTTACCGTCTCACAAGAGGCACATCCATGCTTGTCTGCTGTTTATGAGAAGCAAATCTAAGTATGAAACCTTGTAAGGGGCCCAGAAAGGCAAATGACCCTGAAGTTCAAGTTTCCTTGGCTTTGTAGAAAAGTTGTCTCTGATCCTGAGAGCCCCCATCTGAGCAGTAGGATCTAACGAGGTCCTCACTAATATTACCAAGCATGACTCTATTGCTCTTTTATGTCCTGCATTCACCTTCAGTAAAGCTGCATCTCTTTCTTATTACTCTTGCTGTGGTTTTTGTTGTTAGATGCCATTGAATTGGTTCCTACCTCATGAAACAGAACCAAAGACTTATTACCTAATTGGAAATCCTCTGTTAAAATGTATTTACTTTCTTGGGCATTCCCTGCCTGACTGGTGATTTTTATCTGTAGTCTACTTCTTAGCCTAACATCTGGCATCTATTTGGCACTCAGTAAGTATTTACCAGATTCAGTAATTAATCAATCATAATATTGCTGTAGTGCTACTTTGTTCCAGGTTCACCTTATGATCAGTCTTATCGGCAGAGGGATGAAGTAGCGTGTTCTAGGAGAGCTACTAGTAAAAGGAATCACAGGATATGGACCTGATGTCTTCTTAGGTGAGGGTAACATCGCTCTCTTCGCTAGCAATCGAACTTTATGGTGCAGTGGTTTCCATACATTTGGGGTTGTAAGCTCTTTCTCCTCCTGGTTAAGTCAAGACCCCTGGCCTGGTCACCACATACCTGGGAGCCACGAGGTCTAGAATACAGTCTTCAGGGTTTCTGTCCGTGCAGCCTGCACTCAGTAAGGCCTGTCTCTAAAACACCGATGTAAACAGGAACTGGTGTCTTGCTTGACTACCTCTTTGCCTAGTCACCTGTTCAGATTCACTTGGATCTAACCATCCTTTCTTCGTAAGAACAGACCCTTTGAGAACAGGGGTCATACCTTGTCCTCACGCTCCTACATGCTAGCAAATAGGGTTTCAGTCTGTGTTTGTGCGTTGATTCACTTAACAATAAAATACTGACCGTTCTGTTAGCTCTCAGGCATCTAATAGGCATCATTTGTTAGGTTCAGCTGATTGCAAAACCTAAATAAACCAGTTGCCGCATGGCTAGTTCACTCTGATTCATGGTGAAACCACGTGTTGCCAGTGGAACTGTGCTCCCTACAGCTTTCTTAGTTGTCACCTTTCAAATGCCAATCTCCTGGCCTTTCCTCAGGTATTCTCCTTGATGAGTCTGAACCACCAACCTTCCTCTTGATAGCTGAGTGAGTCCTTCACTGTCTACGCCACCCAAGAATTTCCCCAGGAGACAGCGGGGAAACCAAATAGGTAAAGGCTTTGCTGTGCTGGAACTGAAAGCCCATTAGCAATGTGAATTCAACATTTATATCAACGGGTCATTATAGCCTGTCATAAGAATTAAGAACTAAAATATATAGGTACTGAATGAATGACTGGCTAAGATACAAACTCTTACTTTCCTGGGGTTGGCCAGCTTTTCCATTTGTGGATTGAGATCTCCCACAGAAGGAACAGGTTCAATATTCATTTCCTAGGCATCGGCATACCCATCGACAATCTCCTTCCTAAATTAAGTGCACATGTATTGCCCTTGCTCCCCAAACCTCCCAAACAGAATGGGTGCCCTCATACCTCATTGGTGCGGTTCCTTGAGTAAGTGAGGAGAGTCCCGGTATTCAGTGCTCTACCATACCACTTTGTGTCCAGTAGGCCTCTAGCTTGTAAAAGCTACCATCCATGTAAATGTGTTGCCAAACTGCCAAATATTAAATACAGTATGGGGTATTTAATATAAAATGGATAGTTTCAGAGAGCTTTACACATGTTGGAAGTTTAAAAAGTTGTTTGTTAAATACTTTAGTTATAATTCATTTAAAAATCCCATTATGTTTTGTTACACAAGAGTGAATTTAATACACTTAAAGATGCAGTACTCCTTAGCTGTGACATATTTATAGTCTGAACATTAAAAGGTTTATAAAATAAGACTATATTTTCTCAGTGTCAAACATCCCTCAATGAAGACAATTATTCACCCTGCCTGTTTGTAATTAGGTATGAAATAATTTATGATTATGAAGATAACTAAGCAAAATATTCTAGAATCGTTGCATATTGTATTTTATTATGAAGAGGTTTTCATCATCTTTCCAGGGTTTGAGGAATCATAAATTGCCCAGGTCTGATTTCCACAAGCTTTCTCTTGGAATTAGTAAACATATGGATTTAATCGAAAAATGTGTATCAAAAATAATGAAGGGAATAGCTTCACACAAATCTGAAAATGAAATGGGATCGGCATAAGCTGACTTGGGTTGAGACAACTACACCAATGAGCTGCACAGAGTCAACCCTCGGCGACAGGTCTGGTGGTTCTGAGGGAGATAGACCCCTTTGGGGTCAGAAATGCAACGTAGGTTCAAATAGACCAAGGCTGGAGAACGTTTCCTTTGCCACACTTGCGTCTTCTTGGCTGCCAGGAATACTCTCAACACGTCATTTCCACACAATAGCTTTGGCTTGCTGGGCTGCAGAGTTGGCTGAAGAGAGTGAGTAGAACAGTGGATCTCTCCCCTCACACCCTCTGACAAGACCATGACCATACACAAGGGGCATCAACCTGTCTCTCTGGTTTGCTTTCTCATTGATTCAAAGTGGTTCATGAGAATATGAGTCTGTCATTGGTTTCCCTTAAGCTTTATTCTGTCTAACATACTTCACTTAACAACTTCTCAATAGATATCTCTTCTTCTAAACTCTGCACGGAGACTGTCACTATTCGCATGGACAGTTTCCTAAACTCCCAAAAAGTCACATGTGAAATGCATTACATTGTCTGTTGGAAGATTACTGTATATACTCGTGTATAAGCTGAGTTTTTCAGCACATTTTTAATGCAGTTTTGTGGTAAAATTAGGTGCCTCAGCTGACATTCTGCTCAGCTTATACTCGAGTATATACGGTAAGTCTGTGCAGGAAAATGTTGTAGAAAGAATATTATGATACTTCCAGAAATCATTGTAAATTCCATTGGTTAGCAAAAAAAAAAAGGAGAGCTGGGACTTAGAGTTAGACATAATACATTTCAATTCTTAATCACCAGGCCATCCTTGAGTTTCTACTGAGTCCAAATGCAAAATAATTATTCAGCCAATGCATATGAGTGAATCTAAAATCATTCTGTTGAAATAACGTATGAACAAGTCATTCTGCCAGCTATCATTTGCTGCCTCCATCCATTTCTGTTTGTTTTACTGGGGAGACGTATGTGTTGCTGTTCTTCTGGAAGGTATTCCAAAGATCAGTAGAGTCAACCACTGTAGACATGTTTCAGCAGAGTTTTCAAATTAAAGCAGGCTAGGAAAAAAGGCCTGGCAATCTACTTCCAAATACTAGCCAATGAAATCCCTAAGGAAAACAACAAAATACTGTCCAATATATTGCTAGAAAATGAGCCACCTGTTGGCCACACAATGGACTCAAGCATGCCAATGACTGTGGAGATGGTGCGGGACTGGACAGCGTTTCATTACACAGAGCTACGACGAGTCAGAGCCAACTTGCTGGACACTAACAGCAACAACAACATTCAGCAAGCCGTCAACCTGAGGCCAAACATCCAGAGTTCACCAAATCGGAAGATGTAGTTAATGAGTAGACAATCGATTCAGCGCTCGTAATAGTATTGCCTGGGTCTCCTACCTTCTTACACAAGTGACCTCTAACACTTTCAATTCTGGAAGCTCACAGGAAATGCATGCAGGGATAACTTTATCAGTCAAAACAAATCTTTCCCCAAATAACAACAATCAAACAAACAAAAAAAATCTTGTCCTAAATCCCTGAAAATGTTAAACTACTCTAACAGAATGAAAACCACATCTTCTGGAATGCTTTGTAATTGCACTTTTTTTAATGTGCAAATCATGCTATCTATAAACTGTACATATGGGGTAGAAGCTAATCACATGTCATAAAACACAACAGTGACTTCAAATGACATCTAGCTTTCCAACTACATGGTATGGCAGAGAGCAAAAGCCTCCTTGGCCTGAAGAGCTCCAAGAGACCACTTGGCATCATCCCAATTCATTATTTTATTGATCTCCCTTCCATTAGGCAAGGCACAGCACACCACCTCTCATATGACCATATTCAATATCATTATAGACTGCAGACCCACCTATAAAACCAAGCAAGCAGAGCCTTCATGCACTGCTCCTGAATCAGTAGGGCTTGCACATGAGAACTTGAATGAATGTGGTAGGATTGTCCGCTTCTTTCAATTTCCTGTGCTATAGGCCCCTTTCAATTGAAGATCTGGTACAAGAGACACGCATTGGTGACACCAGGAAAGCCAGACAAGTCCCAAGAGATCATCTAGTCTAATTCACTCATCTATACAACATGCCCATTTGCCAGGACATGCATCAAGCCCTGTTTGAAGAATCCCAAAGAAAGAAAGAAAACTGACTTCGTGGAGGGACCAGGTTATCTCTTTGTTGGCTGGTTCTCATTATTTTAAACCTCCTTCATATATTGCCTCTGAACACCAATTATTTTGAGCTGAGTGCTCCCTGGATCTCCTACAGAATGTGTCCACTCCTCTAAACACACCTTCAAATATTTGTGGACAAGCCTGAAGTTGTCCCCAAACTTCCTTTTCTCTGTGCAAAGTCATACCATTTTCTTCCACGACTCGTGCGTCCATTCATTGTGGTTTCCAGATCCTGCACCGGACTGGTCAGAATCCAGATAGTTAAGCGCTGTCTCAAAATGCAGTGCTCAGAGCTGAAGCCCATACTCCACATATATTCATCGAGCACAACAGCCATTGGAAAGTATTTCTCCTTGCAGGGTTAATGTTATGAAACACCTTTTAAATGAGCCAAAGCAGGAGTCCACATTTTCTTGCTCTGTGTCTCTGAGTTAATTTACAATGTGGGCCACCAGCCATTAGGGAGGTGTGGGGAATGTGATTGTTGCCAATAAGTGACCATTCCCTGGTTCAGGAGATGCATAAAACTCTAATGAAACTGTTATTCTTAAACCCACAGGATATATAACAAAAACAATAAAGTGATGCGGTCGCACTATCTGCTTTAATTTTTTAAGATGCATAATAAGAATAGTCACCCAGATTTTATCTCATAGGATGGTGTGCAGTGAGATTCTTTTGTTAAGTTTTAAAAATGGGAATATATGTAGGCTTACATTCACACACATTCCCCAAGCACACTGACTGCTGGAACAGCTCGTTAATGCATCAGTACCATTGAGCTAGATGACATTGGGCTTTGTAATACTGGATTCCATAGCAACCTATTGTCCTAACATACTTCATTTGCTGCGTCGTGTGTCTGTACATGGAGCTGTGCCATACCTAGGAAAATGAATTTTCTGTCACCAAAACAGCTTCAGTAATCAGATCACACAAGGCCCTTGAAGTTAAAGTGCTTTGGTACCAGGAGCAGAGTAATCCACCTACAAGACTTTTATCTGCAGGAATAAAAGGATGCAAAACTGCCCAGCCATAGGATGGACCTCAAGCTGCTTCCTAGACATCAATTTCTGGGTCATTTGTGGCTTAGGAATAGCCTCAGGATAGATGAACATGAAGAAGAAGAGGTTAGAACAGAGGAGAATCAAAGGTAGGGCAAACCAAACAATAATAATAGGAACTATGATGATAATCACAGCCAGTGCTACTGAGGATTTAGTCAGACTCAACCTGTTTGATATATAGCTCACAGTCATCAATTCACTATGACCTTGTGAGAAAGGATTTTGAAACTAGGGGAGGAAATCACCTTTGGAAACATTTAAAAGAGTTATCAGTGCTTTTGATTACTATAAATCATCATTATGGTCACCTGTGATTGTTGTAGCCGTTCGTGAAGATGATCACAGTGGCAGTGGCCCGTGTTGCTGGAATACTTTTTCTTAATTTTTTTTTACAATTCTAGTTCTTGAAACTCTGATTCTACTTACTCTGTCTTTTCCAAAGAGGCCACCACTGGGTACTCAACCTAGATTCATTCATTTCACCCAATTCTTTTTCTCTGGGGGACTAAGAAGTCAGATGACCAAACATAAAAATAAGTGGGAGAGTTGCTGACACAGTATCTCCAATTAAACAAGCTCATGAGCATTCATATTCAATCTGTTAAATCTGCACAGCTCAAGGATCTTTTCTTCTCTATCAGGTGTTCTTGGTGGGGTAAGGACCTGAGCCAGAAGACCTGTGAACCTGAAGGATGCTTCTTTTCTGAAGCACGCCATTGCTTCCTCTTGATGTGTGGCTTCGTTTGCTGCTGTTGTGATCATCCTATCAGCCAGTCGTCATGAAGTAATAAACAGTGAAGGAACAGTCTTTGATGGAAAGAGTTGAGCTTCTACCCACTCTCATCTTGACTGAACTATCTACCTGTATTTGTCAAAGCGCATATTTTCCCTGATCATTTGAAACTAACTACAACTCTTATCACAATTCATACATACATCAATTGTGTAAAGCATATTAGTACATTCACTACCCTCATCATTCTCAAAACATATGCTCTCCACCTAAGCCCCTGGCATCAGCTCCTCATTCCCCCCCCTCCCTCCCGGCTCCCCTCTCCTTCATGAACCCTTGATAATTTATAAATTATTATTTTGACATATCTTGCCCTGTGCAATGTCTCCACCCATTTTTCTGTTGTCTGTCCCCTAGGGAGGAGGTCACATGTAGATCCTTGTAATCAGTTTCCCCTTTCCAACCTACCCTCCCTCTACCCTCCTAGTATCGCCACTCACACCACTGGTCCTGAAGGGATCACCTGTCCTGGATTTCCTGTGTTTCCAGTTCCTATCTGTCCCAGTGTACATCCTCTGGTCTAGCCAGACTTGCAAGGTAGAATTCGGATCATGATAGTGGGGGTGGGGAGGAAGCATTTAGGAATTAGAGGAAAATTGTATTTTTCATCGTTGCTACATCGCACCCTGATATGCATATGAGGCAATGGAAAACCCCATGGCTGGGGTCAGGAGCACCTGAGACTTCAAAGTAACAGCCTTGTTTTCCAATACTTTAAAAGGTCTTGTACAGTAGCTTTACCCAATGCAGTGTGTCCACTGAGCTCTTGGTTGCTGCTTCCATGAGGATTGATTGTGGATCCAAGCAAGACAACATCCTTGACAACTTTAATATTTTCACCATTTGCTATGATGGAGCCTATTGGCTCAGGTTTTCTTTCTATTAAGTTGTAATCCACAGTGAAGACTGAAATCCTTGATCTTCATCAGTACGATCCCAAATTCTCCTTGCTTTCAGCAAGCCAAGTTTTGTCATCTGCATAGAGCAAGTTGTTAATTAATAAGCCTTCCCCAAACTGGATGCCTTATTCTTTTTTATATAGTCCAGCTTCGCTGATTATTTGCTTAGGATTCACATTGAACAAAAATGGTGATAGGCTACAACCTTGACACATACCTTTCTTGATTTTAGACCCTTGTTCTGTTTTAATAACTGACTCTTGATTCATGAACAGATTCCGCATGACTACAATGAGGTGTCCTGGAATTCCCATTTTTATCAAGGCTATCTATAGTTGGTTATGAGCCACATGGCCAAATACTTTGCATAACCAATGAAAAACGAGTTAACATCTCTCTGGTATTCTGTTCTTTCAGCCAAGATCCACCTGATGTCAGCAATGCTATACTTCGATGCCCTCTTCTGAAACTTGCTTTTAATCATAGAGTAGGTAAAGCCAATGAAGTCAAAGAGTTGAATAGAAAATTTTAAAGAGCAGCTCTAAAAGATGGAACAAATATAATGAAATGCCAATGAACTAGAATTAGAAAACTAAAAAGGAAGAACATACCTAGCATATCTGTAAGTAAAAGTATTCAAGAAAAAAATTCAAGCCCAGAATTTCAGTGATGAAAGATTCTATGGCTGAAATATTGGCTGAACAGGAAGCATCAAAAGAAGATGGAAAGAATTCAATGGGGAAAAAAAGAATTCAATGAGTCTCTGTACCAAAAATAATTTGTCAACATTCCACCACTTCAGAAGGTAGCATATGAGCAAGTACCAATGGTGCACTGGATGCATGAGCCAAATACAAGGCTCCAGGAATTATTAGAATACAAATTTAAAATATTCCAATATGCCCAGGAAGTACTGGAACACTCACTGGTGTATGACAGGCGATTTGGAAGATAGCTACTTAGTCAACTGACTGGAATATACCCATATTTTGTTTTGTTTGTTTGTTTGTTTTATTTTCTTTTTTTTTTAATCGTTTTATTAGGGGTCCATACAACTCTTATCACAATCCATACATACATCAATTGTGTAAAGCACATTTGTACATTCATTGCCCTCATCCTTCTCAAAACATTTCCTCTCCACTTAAGCCCCCAGCATTAGGTCCT
>NW_022103915.1:16448470-16464379 GCF_000313985.2 Echinops telfairi | reverse complement strand
CATGTCTTTATCTAGACCTCTATAAATGCCCTTTGCCTCCCAGCTCTTTCCTCTATTTCCCTTGACTTTCCTCCTGTCCCACTAGCTTCCCTTCTTATACCCATATTTGTAATTTCTCCAAAGAGAGGTGACCCCACGAATACTCAAACTGTAGAATAACATCATTGATATCATAGGCAAGTCAAATTTCCCTTCAGATCATCCAGTAACAGTTGTAGCAGTTATTGACAGGGAACAGCCAGACGTTCAGGCTGGATTCAGAAGAGGACACAGGACAAGGAATCTCATGGCTGATGTCAGGTGCATCTGGTTCAAAGCATAGAATACCAGAAATATGCTTATCTGTGTTTTATGATGATGAAGAGGCCTCCCACTGTGTGGATCATAGCAAACTATGGATCATTTTGAGAAGGATAGAAATTCCAGAACACTTCATTGTACTCATGGGGAACTTGTATATGGATCATGAGGCAGGTATTCCAACAGAACAAGGGAATTCTGCATGGTTTAAAATCAGGAAAGGTGTGTGACAAGGTTGTAACCTCTCATCATACTTATGCAATTCATATGCTGAGCAAATACTCTGAAACTTTGACTTATATGAAGAAGAATGTGGCATCAGGATTGACAGAATGTTTATTAACAACCTCCTATGTACAAATGAGACAACCTTGCTTTCTTTTTTTCTTTTCTTGATAAAATATAATTTATTATTATTAGGGTTCACCTTGCATATACGGTTTTGTTTTTTAAGTGAAGAGGATTTGAAGCACTTGCTGATAAAGATCAAGAGTTGCAGCCTTAAGTATAAATTAAGACTAAATATAAAGAAGCCCCAGTCCTCACAACGGAACCCATAGGTAACATGATGATAAATGGAGAAAAACCTCTATTTTTCAAGTTTTCGTACATTTTGTCTAGCTTGGCTCCAGTCAATAGTTCATGGTAGCCCAGTCAATCGTTCAAAAGACACATTGCATTGGGTAAACCTGCTGCACAAGACTTCGGAGAGTATTGAAATGAAAGGCGTCAGTCTGAGGACTAAGGGGCACCTGGCCCAAACCATGGTATTTCCAATTGCCTCACGTCCATGTGAAAGTGGGACATTGAATAAAGAAGATCGAAAAAAATAACCCATGCATTTGAATTGTGGTGCTAGAGAAGAATATTGGAAGTACCATGGACTGCTGAAAGGACAAACTGCTCTGCTGTGGAAGTGTGGCCCTCGTGTTCCCTATAGGCAAAGGCGGCGAGACTTCATCTTCTGTGCTTTGTACATGTTGTAAAGAGAAACCAGTCCCTGGAGAAGGACGTCATGTTTTGTGAAGTAGAGAGGCAGTGAAAAAAGGAAGGCCCTCTAAGAGATGGAGCGACACCATGCCAACAACAAAGGGCTCTAGCGGAGGAACAATTGTGATGATGGCACAGGACCAGGCAGGGTTTCAGTGTTGTGCATGGTATCCCTATGGGTAGGAAAGAGCTTTAAGGCACCTAAAGCCAGCAATCTGCCCTCTTCTGAACCCTGTCTGAATTTCTGTCAATGTACTGCTGCAATTGTTGTTGGGGATCTTCAGTAAAATGTTCCTTGCAGACAATATTAGTTCTATTGTTTTATAACTGGGGCATTCTGTTCAGTCACCTATCTTTGGAGAAGGCACAAATATGAATCTTCTCCATTCAGTTGGCCAGATAGCTCTTTTCTCATTTTCTTGGCATAGATAAGCCAGTGTTTCCAATGTTTCATCAACTAGTTGAGACATTTCAATGTATATTCCATCAATTCCTGGAGCCTTGTTTTTGGCTCATTCTTTCAGTGAAGCTTGAACTTCTTTTTCCTGCACTGTTGGTTCTTGATCATATGCTACCACTTAAAAGGTCTGAATGGTGACTATTTCATTTTGGTATAGTGATTCTGTGTACTATTTCCATCTTCTTTGTTTTGCCTGTAGATTCTTTCAATGTTGTAACTTGGGACTTGAATTTTTTTTGGCGTCCTTTCAGTTATGGATATGCTGAGCATGTTCTTCATTATTGGTCCCTAAGTCTCATTCTCTGCACATTTCATTATAATTTTTGGCTTTGTCTTTTAGAGCTGCCCTTTCAAATTTTATGTTCAGCTCTTTGACATCATCATTTCATTCCTATGCCTTAACTGCTCTACATTTAAAAGCACATTTCAGAGTCTCTTCTTATATCCACTTTAGTCTTTTATTCCTTTCCTATATTTTCAATTACTTTTTACTTTCTTCACATTATCATGTTCTTGATATCATTCCACACTTTACCTGCTCTCCTTTAATTGATGCCCAGTATATCAAATGTGTTGGTGATATGTTCTTGAAATGTAGGCGGGTATATTCAAGGTCATATTTTGGCTCACATAGAAGTGTTTTAATTTTCTTGAGCTTCAACCACAATTTACATAAGAACGATTCCTGGCTTCATATTAGCTGTTGATACTGAGTTCTACATTGCTTATTCCCACAGATGTAGTCGTTTTGATTCTTGTGTATCCATCTGGAAAAGTCCAGGTGGATACTTGCCATTTATTCTGTTAAAGGGTATTTTCCATGAAGAAGGTGCTGGTCTTGAAAAATTCTAGCATGCAATATTCATCTTCATTTCTATCACCGATGCCATTGTTTCCAACTCCTATTCCTTCCTCTTTGTTTCCAGCTTTTTCATTCCAATCACCAATAATTATCAATACATTTTGATTGCATGTTTGGTCAAGTTTAGACCAAAGACTGGAAAAATTCTCCACTTTATCACTAGCATTAGTGGTTGGTCCGTAAATTATAATCATAATTGTGTTGACTGGCTATTCCTATATTTGGATAGACATGATCTTGTTACAGACGGCATTGTACTTTAAGATAGATCTTAAAGTCGTTTTTCTTATGGTACACGCAATGCCATTCCTCTTTATCACTCCTGGCAAAGTTAGCCATATGACTGTTTCAAAACGGTCAACACTAGTCTATTTCTATTCGCCAATGCCTAGGATATTTAACTTTAAGTGTTTCATTTCATTTTGTTGACTTCCAGTTTTCCAAGATTTATATTGTACATTCCAAGTTCCAGTTATTAATAGATGCTTGCAGCTGGTTCTTCTCATTTTGAGTCAGGCCCCATCAACAAGTGAAGGTCCTGACGATTTTATTCCATCCAGATCATGATGGTCATTATAGTATTTGAACTACCAATGGAATAGGCTCTAGCAGTACAGCAACACATAAGCCACCACAGGATGAGAGAGTGGCAGACAAATGGTGGAAATGTAAATACAGTCTGGGGAGAGCAGCCGGTTTGACCCACCTACCCGAGGGTAAACCAAGAGGGGAGTGCAACAGACCAGACTGTATGTCTTCTTTGTGTGTGTGTGTGTTTATCTATACAAGATAAGAAAGATAGGCAATTGTACAGAGACAACAACGGGACCAATGTTTCCTGCAGGGGCGGGAAGGAGGCAGGGGAGGTGAGTTTTAAGCCAATGATGATGGATACAGGGGAACAGTAAGTGTTCTAGCATAGATAGCGAGGAGGGCAGAATTTTCTGGTCATGTTTGATCAATTGAATAGTATCAATTGAATGGGAGGTGAATGACGGTAAACATAATAGTGGGGCAAGGGGAAAATTAAAAAGATGAAATAAGGGAAATACATATATATGAATTATATATATAAGTATATGTGTATTTGTTTATATATGTATGTATGAGCAAATGCAACAAGGAATTAGATGGACTTTGGACCGCAACTTAAATCTGGTTTGTTCTAATAATATGGCATTGTATGATACTCACTTCCATGACAGCACTGCTGAAGAAAAAATGGGTGCAGAAGTAAATGAGGTGGAAAAAAACTGATGGTGCCTGGCTATTAAAAGATAGAGCATCTGGGGTCTTAAAGGCTTGTAATTAAACAAGTGACCATCTAGCAGGGAAGCAACAAAGCCCACATGGAAGAAGCACATCAGCCTGTGTGATCATGAGGTGTCAATGGGAAAAAGTATCAGAAGTTCTAAAGCAGACAACCAAATCGATGTGAAGGGGCATGAATGCAAGGGAGACCCAAATCCCACCTGTAAGATATTTGGACAGTCCTTCCCAGAAGGGCCACATGGAGGGGAAGATAAATCCAGGATGCAGTATAGTACTGATGAACCACATAACTATGGTAGAGTTCTTTAATATTTCCTCCCCTTATTACTATGGTTTTTATTTGTTTTGCCTCATTAATCATGATAGATTTACGTATGTTCATTTGTATATTTAAGATCATTCGGTACATAAAAGCCAAGATAGATAACCCTTCCGAAACAGTAGCTGGAGTAATGGTTCCCTGAAGGTACAGGAAGAGAGGGAGGGAGGGAAGAATAGGAAGCAGAGAGCACTGCTGACTGTATAACCCCACTTGATGGGACTGAGCAATAGACTTATATGTGAATGAATATATTGCATTGTGGAAGAGATTGCCAACAAAAGAAGAAAGTACAGGATAAAAAGAATAAAGGTTCCTGGGGGGCAGGGTGAGGGAGGGGACAAAGGAGAGCTGATATCAAGGAGTTCAAGAAGAAAAAAAAATGTTTTGAAAGTGATTGTGGTTGCAATTGTACAATACCTGATGTGATTGAACTATGGAATGTTATGATCGCTATAAGAGCTCCTAATAAAATGATTAATTAAAAAATTAAAACTCACTACCCTGGAGTTCATATCAGCTCATAGCAATACAAAAGGACAGGGGAGATCTGCCCGTCCTTTGAGTTCATTAAATATTAAAAACATGTTGAAATTATAAGATACATTACTACCATGAAGAGACGATACAGCTCTCCTTCATTAATTGTGGCTGAACTTGAACCATTCTGTACAAATCCATCCATTAATTTCTCAAGTAACTGCACAAGTTTTGGGATCTGGTAGATAATTATTCGCAGAATAAAGCAGTACTGAAAAGCTAGCAGATGCATGTGGGTGGCAGGTTGCTAGCTTCTTATCTATGGTGGACACTTCATAGGATGATCTCCAAGGATTAGAATTCCCACCCCTTGGTGGGTGGATAACCTCTGACTTGCTTCTAGCCAAGATCATAGCAAAGGTAAAGAGATTTGTTTCACATGTCATTAAGGTCCCCAGTCTGTTGATGTTGAGTTCATCATACGGGAGAGAAGGCTGGATGGGTCTGGCTTCAGTAGGTAAGGTCTCTGAAAACTAACCCACACATTCCCTGAAGTTAGAGACTCTGGGCATTATTAACTTGAAGCTGCCACAAACTTTATAGACACAAATAAAAGGACTCTCCCCAAACTGCAGGAGATCAGAAGCAGATCCTTCTGTAGTTAAGGCTCTTGGTAAAAATGCAGCTCAGACGGCATCTTGATCTTGGCTTTATGAGATCCTGATCAGAGAACTCAGCTAGTTCATATCTGGACTTCTGATCCAAAGAAACTGCTAGATAATGACTGGGTGTTGTTTTAAACGACTAAATGAGGAGTGATTTGCTACACAGCAGTAGAAAACAAATGCATTGCCTAATAGCTTTTCCCTTTTTATAGCACAATCTATATTTCTCGATGAGAACATTACTGCCATGCTGAAAACTACGCTCTTCAGACTTATCTGAATTGTGGCCAAGCAACTGAGTTCTGGATAATAATATTTAAATGTAAATGATGCTAGAATGTTCCTGAAGCATTTTAAAGAGGGTGTGCAGCCCCCTCAGTTACTTGAATCAAAGTTGTGAAGGTTGGATCTCTGGCAGCCATCCTGCGCTGTGAGCAGCAGCCTCACAGCAGAACGACGTATCAGCGAGCTGATGGGAATCTGGGTAACAGGTGATTCCATGGAGTCGCTGTTCCGGTCCATGCTTCCGCTGGGCTGACTTTATGTGACAGGAAAACAGGCTCATATTTAAGCCATTATTCTGGAATCCTGTATTACATATGGCAGAAGCTAATGTATTTTTATTAAAATATACATATATTAAATAAATGTCTTTCAATGAACATAGTACCATGGATTGCCTCGACCCAATTATTAGCAGCAAAAAATAAATAATAAAGCACCTTGGAGAGAACAGGGAAATGAAATAGGCTGTCTAAAGACAGACATGGTTTACAGCAGGTAGCAGACATGGGAGTTTTCCTTAAGAAGTGGCCAGGAATCCTCTTGAACTTTGGGGATATGTGTTTCTGGTTTTCGGTCTATGAAACCCAGGGTCAATGAACCTATAGAGACAGTAGGTAGAATAAGGGTTCCTGGGGGTAGAGTCGGGGAGGGGGCCAAGGGAGTGGACGTCAAGGAATTCAAGAAGGAAGAGAATGTTTTGAAACCGGTTGTGGTAGCAACTGTCCAATGCTGTTTGATGTGCTCCAACTATGGAATGACCTGATATCTGTATTAGCTCCCAATAGAATGGTTTTGGAATAAAAAATAAAAAAAGAAGAAGTGGCCAGAAGTCAACCATGTAAAAGAGATTGTGCACAATCTACCCATGTTGGTCTATGCCAACAAAATTCTAAAACGCCTAATTCTGTCCATCGTTGAACCGAAAACTGACTGCCATGGATTGTGACTGATAATGACCCTGAAAGGCAGAGTCAACCTTGCCTACAGCATTTCGAAGGCTGTGACCTTTGAGGAAGCAGATTACCACCTCTCTCTCCTATGGAGAGTTGGTGGGTGAGTCTAAACAGCCGACCTCTCAGTTAGCAGCCAAGCACTTAATCACCGTGCAGCCAAGGCTCCAGGACACTTGGCTTAATTCGCTCACTTTTTGTGAGCACAACAGGCAATTTGAGACTTAAAGAGACAGTGTGCTCATGCTCCAGGAAGGCCCAGTGCCCAACACTAGTAGCTTGCACCTTCAAATCAATCTGATAGATGCCTCAAAGTTTATCAACTGCCCTATCACGGTGTCTTCTCCTTGCTCATTGCAAGCATTGAGTGTGCATGCCGTGGGTTAGGCCCGTGCTGTAAGAGATGGAGAGGGACATACAGTGTTGACTTAGGAAGGAGGCTCAGGCTCGTGGGCTTGTGGGGGGGATCGCAAAGGAGAAAGATTATCAGAGCTTATCAGAGCTCATGAAAGAATGCTCGCCCAACTAAGCAGGAACCTTCCTTGAACAAACATATCGTGGACAAGTGAAAGCACTGCACGTGCAGTGGGACCTCGTGCAGATGCTGCCCTCCTCGCTTTAGCTACAGCCCAGATGATGGAACGCCCCCCCTCAATTGCTAGCCTGGCTACAGTTAGGTTTGTTGCCTGTGAGGGCAAGATGCACGTGAAGACTGCTTCAGATTTCAAAACTCTGGATTCCACATGGGAATCCTCACATTGTTGCTCATCGCTGACTTAATTCAGTCCAAAATATCAAACGCATTTTCTATGTCTGAGTAGATACATTTCTTAGAGCACAAATATAGAAAGTACATCAATACTAGTGGGACGATAGCTAAAATTGTCCACATTTGCCAGCAAAAGCATCTCTTTCTGGCTCTTGGCCATGCCTGAGAGATTTCATCCTGATAGTATTTGGGGGAAATTATTAGATGCTTTTATATTGAAAACAATCATTCAGCCATAAATGTTGCATTACTATAAGACATTATAATATTCTGTGACCTAGTGCCTCACGAATTTCTACTTAGATGGCAATATATTTCATGACTATGTACATCCATGACAAAGATGAGCATTTATATGCTCATAACTGCAATATGGATATCTATAGCCCATCACTATAAATTTCAGGCCTTATTATAAGGGAAAAAATGACATTGGGACACAAGTTATCACACAAAAAATATGTTTGATAGAATCAGATGTAAAGAAATAAAAAACAAGCACACGTTTTTATCTTGACCCTGTTTTAAGCAGTTACAGGAATGCACATTGTACTCTTACCTCAAAAAGTAAACAAATATCAGTGTTCGGGTAATAAAAACATAACTATCTAGATCACAGGGAACTAGCAAGTTTCTTCTCCTACGCCCATCACTTGCTCCAGTAAACACACAGCCCCATTAGCAAGTGGGACGAACTTCACTACAAATACTCCCTCTTATGTGTTGAAACATACGGAGGCACTTAAGACAGGAATCACTACGGTGAGACTAAGAGCAGCCTGGATGTCAGGCTGACAGCTCAAGAATGTATAAAGATGGGAAAATAATGGTCCCTAGCAGCATCAATAAGAAAGCCTGGTGGCAAAGTGGTTAAGTACTCAGGTGCTAAGCATAAAGTTGATGGTTTGAGCCCGCCCACCAGTAACTTTATAGGACAAAGATGAGACCATCTGCTTCTATAAAAATTTCCACCTTGGAAATCCGATGAGATAGTTCTAGTCTCTACTATAAGGCCACGATAAGTCACAATAGACTCAATGGCAATGGGTTAAATACTCCTTTTTTTAAATCATTTTATTGGGGCTCATACAATTCATCACAATACATGGATCAATTGTGTAAAGCACACCTATACATTTGTTGCCCTCATCATTCCCAAAATTCGCTTTCCTCTTGGGTTCCCAGAATCAGCTCATTTTCCTTTTTCCCCCTCCCCCTCCCTCTTATTCCCCCCTCCCCTATGAACCCTTAATAATTTGTAAGTTATTATTATATCTTATCTTACACTGCCCAGCGTCTCCCTTCAACCACCTCTCTGCTGCCCATCCCCCAGAGAGGACGTTATATGTAGATCCCTGTGATCAATTCCCCCTTTCTACACCCCGCTTCCCTCCTGGTATCGCCACTGTCACCCCTGGTCCTGAGGGGTTCATCTGTCTTAGATTCCCTGCGTTTCCAGTTCCCATCTGTACCGCTGTGCATCCTCTGGTCTAACCAGGTTTGCAAGGCAGAATTGGGGTCCTGGTAGTTGGGTGAGGAAGCGTTTAAGAACTCTTTTATCATAACTCTAGTGACATTCATAGTTGATGCTCTTTCCGGTCACTAATATATACTGGATGCTAACTTTCAGGGCTCGTCACTCTGTTTTGTTTTACATGTATTTTCTCATTTAATTCTCACACACAAAGCACCAACTTAGCACTAGTGTTTGTCTTAATTTGAGTTCACTAGAAAAGCAAAAGCAGTGGCAAAACCTGCATCTATGTATATAGATAGTGGGATTTATATCAAGAAAAATGGCTCACACAACTGTAGAAAAGAGCAAGTCCCAGTCCAGGCAGGTCCAAGACCATGGGTCAAATTTTATGTGGAGGTTTCTCCTGATCCACATGGTTGCAGAGGTTGTTGACCCCAAGATTGGCAGGAAGACCACAGGCTGGTGGCTGCAGAGGTGAATGAATCCAAGGTTGGCAGGTAAGATGACTGGCTGCTCTCTCCCAGGACTAGCAGGCAGTGTGGCAGGCAGTTTGCTCAAGTCCAAAGAACCAGAAGAAATGTCCCAGATGCCAAATCCAGCCAGTAAGCTTTTCCACAGCATCGGCTTGTATGGAAAGTGGGCCACGCCCCCGAGGACATTTCCTTTCAATTGATTTCATCAGGTCTGTGATGAAGCCTTTTCTTCTGCAGTGCTAATGGATGGGTTCTAATCACCGATCTTTGAGTTGGAAGTCCAGCACAAACAATTTGTACCATCTGATGTATTTTCCACATTGATGTCATTCAAAGTTTGGTTTGAAGATCAGTGCCAGTCCATGCGCTAGTATCAAACTGGCCCCAGTTTGTTAGTGATCTGCAGTGAAGAGAGTATGCAAATTAAGAGAACTCATTTGGAAACAGAAAATTGATGTGGCTACATTATGTCAATCAATGAAACATGGGCTCTTCTCATTCTACAGATAAACAGCATGGCAGGTTGGCACAGATGGCTCCACACGAGATTGGAAATTGTAAACAAAGTAATGAGTATGTTAAATTGAATAACAGCCATTTAAGGAAGGGTTGATGTGTGTCCTTGGAGTTGTCACTACCCAAGTGGTAGGTTAGAGAAAGAGAATGTTGAGCTGTCCTTGAGAAATTGGTGTAAGACCCACCTGAAACGGTCTTAGGAGTATATTACCTCTCTCATTCCATTGGCCAGTCCTAGGTCACATACTCCAATCTATCTGCAAAGAAGGTTGGGAAAAGGAGTCCTGATGGTGCAGTGGTTAATGCATTTGGCTGCTTCCAAATGGTCAGCAGTTCAAACCCATCCGATGTGGCAATCTGCTTCCCTAAGGATGAGAGTCTTAAAAATGCTGTGGGCAGTTCAATCATGAGTCAGAATTGACTCTCTGGCAATGGGTTTAGGAAAGAGGATAACAATTAGACCATCTTCACTACATCTAATGCTGACAATTTCTGTTGATAAAAGGATGCAAGAATAAAAACAAGTACCATGTCTAAGGCTTCCCAGAAGTGGTATTTTAACTTCAAATGTCCTTGCTAAGAACCTGGAATGCTCCCCCTACAGAGATTCAAATTAGCCTTGATTCCTGTCTCACTCTCTCAAGCCAGCTTCTTTACATTTCTATTGATTCTTTAAACCCCTGAACACCTTCCAATAATTCCCTTTGGCTTAAACTAGCCAGAGCTGATTTCTTTGTAAGAAGTTTTTTGAAAAGTACTAAAGTGATACTAAAGTTAACAAGAAAGAAAGAATGGCATCTGTCTAGCAAGTTTATTTGAATGAATACCTTATGATTCATTCTGTGTGATTCAGAAGTGATATATATAAACAAAGCTATAGGTCAAAATCCTATAGGTCATCAACTAATCTTTGCCTTCAAATACAAAGAATGGTTTTACTACCAAGGTTATCATTCAGACACCACACAACATAGATCAACTGTATCCATCTTGTAAGTGCCTTTGACACGGGAAAGCCGGAAAGACTGCCTGAAAGACCAATCATTTAATTCAAATCCAAAATTTTAAATATAATGTATGCGTTTGGTCTTCTTCTCCAGAGGGGTCCTTATTTTGAGTAGTTCCTCTTTAAAAATAAGTTAAATGTCATGGAATTTCCCAAAATATTTGAATGGGAGTCAGCTTGGGTAAGTCTGAAAACTAGACATAGAGCGATGACCTTGACCTCATGGCTCCTAGGAGGACATGGATGGCCTGCTGTTCTCTGAGTTGGATGCCAGAATCAGGAAAGTTCACTCTTTCAAACATGTGCCTCACATCTGAAAGTGTATAGTTTTTGTGTAAATCCTTCCAGAATAGTGATATGAACCTGGAATCTAAAAGAGCATTGCTTTAGCAAGAAGGGGCTTTTCCGGAAATGGACAGGTTCAGCCATCTGTGTCATGTCAGCGGCTGCAATGAGCCCACAGCAATGGTGGTTCCACCTTGCTCTGAGCATGACTTGTCACAGAGAGGCCTCGCTCTGAAGGAAAAGACCACTTTAGACCGGGATCTTTGCCTGTTTTGAAAGCACTTCCCAGACATTCCAGAAAATAGTGTTCCAGAGATTGCAGCTTTCCCTGATCCACTATCTAGTGCTGACCCCCCTGAAGGACTCTCTGGTCCCTTGGATGTCGAACCCAGCAAGGACTGAAACTCGGGACACCAGAAGCACACATGTAAGTTTATAGGTCTGGGTGGCCCAAGGAGCAGCTCGCTCACTTTTATTATCAAAGAAGAGAGCCTTCCGCGAGGGGAGCTCACGTGGTCATCTACTGAATAGCACAAGTTCTTTCTTGGCAGCTGTCATCCAAAAGTTTTCATGGACTCCTTTATCATTTGATGTTAGATGTCATCAGGTCAGTGCCAATCTGGAGCCACCTTATGCCCAACAGAAGAGAGCACTGCCAGTCCTGTGCCATCCTCACAGTGGGCACTATGCCTGAGCCCCCTGTTGCAGTCACGGTGTTAATCCGACTCTTGCAGTCAGGCAACAAGATTTTGGCCTCCCACCTGCTAAGTGTCAGAGGTTGCAAAGCGGAGACTTGCAGGTGAGATGTGTTTGGCTTGGTCGTCCCCATGTGTTCTTGAGAAGGTAATCCGGAGGCCATTACTTTGAAGTGGGGAACATTTCACGGAGAGATCGGATTTCTGGAATCCCAGTTGGGTTGGAAACCCTGAGCTTGCGTTCTTGCACGATTCAATCAGATGGAGATTAGAAGGCGCCCCCTTGAGGCAAGGGATGCACTTTCCAGTTTACTGCAAGGCTATCAGCTACCATTTTCACCCGACTCAGGACCCAAAGGACTCATTCAGTTATATTACCTTCTGAGCCTGGCAGGCACTGGAGTTTCCAGATAATACAAACAGAATGTAGAACTAGAATGGTGCCCTCGACATGCAGAACAATTATAATGCAAGTGGTAACTTGGGTATCCACTGAGATGTTGCTTTCTAGTAGCTGGAAACTTATACCAGGAAGTGAGTCCAGGTCTTGAGGAAAATCCAGTATCACTAGAGAGAAAGAGGTAGACAAAGGGAAGAATCTGTCCAAGGGTGCTTTATATAACTCTCACGTCACTGTGAAAAACTGTCCAGGTAGGATGGTCCCTGTGGGTTTCCAATACTGTAACTCTTGACTGGAGGAGAAAGCCTCACCTTTGGCCTGCGGAGTGACTGGTGGTTCCAAATGGCCCATCGAATGGTCAGCAGCTCAACAAGTAATCTCGAAACCCCCGGACCTTCGAGAGAAGCTCCGCGGGTCATCGAGTCCATGCTCATTCACAGTGACCCCCACGGGGGTTGCAGAGACTGTAACTGTTTACAGGAGTCGAAAGCCTCGTCTCGCTCAATCAGAGGTGCTGCTGGTTTCGAACAGCCAACCGCGCAGACCACAGCCCAACACCATAGATAGGCACTACACCACCAGGACTCCAATAGGTTAAAAAATACAGGAAGATACAGTTCTTTTGTCTGAAGTATCTCTTCTCAGTCATGCCGGCAGTCACATCTCTCGCTGATCTTTGGCCTCTCAGGCATTTAGTCCTTGGGCCTCTGCAAACGTAGTCTCATGGCCTCGGGGCTACTCTTCAGCGCTGTCCCATGGACTTGGCACTGCTCCTCTGCTGCCTCTCCATCCAGGAGTCTCAGACACACTTCCCGCGTGCTTCTTCCTTCTTGGTATTTGTGGGATTCTCTCTTTTACTGCTTCTTAGATGGCTCCCTTTATACCCAGGGGATGGGAAAAGGATCAATCCTGAAATGAGAGTGTTGTCTATTTTATTTGCAAGCTTATACACAGTCGTGTGGTAGATGTTAGAAAGAATAGGGATCGAAAAGCCATACCAAGTAATTTCATACCAAGTATTTCCCTGAAAGAGATCTTATTTTTTAATCAATTTATTAGCAAGATTTTGTGTGTGTGTGAGAGAGAGAACATAAATAATTTGTGCATTGCCAACAACACTTTTAAAAGAATCAATGGGCAAAATCATTGAACATTCAAAAGCCCAATTTCCAGATCCATTCTAGTGATAAGATCTAAACATACATGCAAAACTCCAGTAATTTGTTCTCGAAATCTCTGCTAACCATCAGAAAGTTCCAGAACAAAATTAAACCTGCATTGGAATAAAGCTTTTTCATAAAGAAAGGGGAAGATGCTTTCTATCTATGACATGGAAATTCCAGGGACACATAGCATATTCTTGGATTTCCTTGACTGTGCTTTTTAATATTCTATGTTTGTTTTTCCTGCATTTCTCATTTGGGGGGAGGATTGGTGGAGTGGAAAAGGCAGCCTGAATAAATTTATAAGGCACAGTAAATAGTCACTTGAGACCTGAAGTTTCTTCCCTACTGAAAAAAAAAAGACCCCGAAAAAATGAAGACACGAGTTGATTTGTTCTTGTACCCACGTGGAAAGTGGAAAACAGAAGAAGAAGCACAGCAATGCTCCCTCTGCTCCATCATGAGGGTGAGGTCACAAGCTGCTTCTTGGACTGGGCAGTGGATACTTCTGTTCCAGGACCCCGCTGCTGTAGCTTAAGCCAAAAATAGTCCAGAAGAGGTTGGCAGCTAAAATAATGTTAATAATTCAGGCTCATGCAGCTCTTTACAAACATTAAGTAAAGATGTCTTACAATACCTCCGAGGCACATGCAGCAGTTAGAATCTCCACTCTCTTTTCGACCCTTTACCCCAGAGATACTTACTGAGCACTTACTGTGTAGAACATTGTGTGGGGGGACACAAGAGAAATAAGGGCTGTGTCCCTAGGTTGACACAATTCTCAGTGCAGTGGGGAAGGGGCGGAAAAGACTCATCAGAGAAAAACAAGAAACTCTCACTGCCACACATGCATAGCACACTTCACACACAGCCCTGTAGTACCATCTAGAACTTGAGCTTGGGGAAATGCTGGAAAGGAAAGGGAAACTATCCTTCTATGTGGTTGTCTGTCTTGAACTTGAACCGATTTTGACACCCACCTCCAGCCACACCTTTGACATTCTCCATCAGCTCAAGTCCAAGTTTAGCTCCTCTGCGATTGCTTCTCCCCCTGTCCATTCATAGGGGTGCCCGTCTCCCCCATGGGACTGCATGGCATCAATGGACTGTTTTGGTAAGCCAAACAGTATAGGGTATCTAGTTCAAATTAAAAGGCCCAATGTACATTTGCAAAATCAAAGAGCCTTTGAGGTGTTTCTTAGCTAAAGGAGAGGCCAGCAGTCTGAATAAGTCTGAGCAGCTGTTTTGTTTTTTCCAGTTCCCAGGGAATCTGTTCCCAATCATGTGCTCCTCAGGGTTTTCAATGGCTGAATTTTTGGAAGTAGTAAGTACCTCTGGGTTGGCTTGAACCTCCATCTTTCCAGTTAGCAGCCAAGTAGATTAGGTTTTTGCATCACTCAGGCACTCCAGGGCTAAGTAAGGTGATCTTCTACAGAAGGGCAAAGTCTATTTTCTCTGATAAAATTACCCCTCTCCTGGTACTCACAGGCCTGGAATCCCTCTGTAGAGTATGATGGCTCTCATGAACATATGCTAGAGGATGTTTGGTGGCAAAAGCCACTGGATGAGAGAACAAAATACAAAGAAAGCATTCCGATCTTTCCCGCGGCTCGTTTGAATAGAAAAGGGATGAGAAAATCACACATGGGTCATCTAATGAAATGTACAGGAGTGAAAGGCAGACTGATGGGGTTGTAACCACTTGAAGTCAGGAGTCAGAGAGCTTTGACATCAGCTAGAGACCTGGCCTAACCCAACAAGAGCCCTTCAGTCTGGGCACTGGAACTCCCCCTTAGCTTTACCCCTCCTTCCCTTCATCAAATAGCCACCGAACAATTGCTTTAAGCCAAGCACTCCTCTTCATGTTCCAGATGCACAAGACCCCCCCCACCAAGAGAAAAAAGAGGTTTCATGGACCCAGAGAAGGAACCTAAAGAAGAGTTGACTACGTCCCCACACTCACTTACATATGGTGCTCTACATAGTTCTATCTGAAGGACTTGTCTTTCCTCTGTCTCTGCCACACACCCCTCTACCATGATCCTGTTATCTAATACGTCTTCTCTACAAGTCTGCTCTGATGGAGTGAGACCCTCCCCTGTGTTCCCATTGCATTCCTTGGCACCTCTTTCTATTACTGTTTTGTCCCAGCAGCAATATGAAGAACTAACTAGATCACTCTCTACTTGGAAATCCTCTCTGCTCCTTAAAGTCCGTACCTCATCCACAGCCGACACCTAGCACACAGTAAACACTGAATGCACATGTCATACACCTGCACACACAATATAGATGTATATATGAGGAGACTTCCAAAAGTTCATGGAAAAATAAAATGAAAAGATAATGGATTGTTTTCATAAACATTTTGAAACCCCCTCATACATACACTATAGATGAACATGCACATGCTATCATATGCACATAGTGTGCACACCATATGGAAAGCCTCGGTGGCAGAGTGGTTAAGAGTTTGACTGCAAGGCTACAAGGTCAGCAGTTCAAAACCACCAGCTGCTCCTTGGGACAGAGATGAGATTTT
>NW_022103915.1:16442191-16447484 GCF_000313985.2 Echinops telfairi | reverse complement strand
TGCAGTGACTCTGTGCACTCCTTTATGATACTTTCTACAGGGTTTAATATTTTCCCATACAAGTTTTCAATGTTATTTTAATTTTTTCTTCAATTCTTTCAGCTTGAGTTATGTTGAGCGTGTTCTTCCTGTTTGGCTTTCTAACCCCAAGTCTTTACACATTTATTAAAACGTTCTGCGCTGTCTTCTAGAGTTGCCTTTTGAAATGTTTTGCTCGGCTGCATTCTTTCTTCCATTGCTACAGCTACAATTACGAGCACGTTTCAGTCTCTTCGGATATTCACATGGATCTTGCCCGCCTTTTTAAGGTCCTTTGGCTTTCTTCATGTATGATGTTCTTAACGTCAACCCCCACCTCATCAGGTCTTCTGTCAGTGTTTGAGATGTTCTCGAAATTCAGGAGAGATACACACAAGGTCATATTTTGGCTCTCGTGGACATGTTTTAATCTTCTCCAACTTCAACTTGAATTTCACTCACTGCCCTCCAGTAGATGCCAACTCCTAGGGAAATGACAGGGCGGGACACACTTGCCCTTTGGGTTTCTGAAACTGTAACTGTTTACGGGAGTAGAAAACCCCATGGTTCTCCCCAACTTGAATTTACATTGAGTAATTGGTGGCCTGTTCCACAGTTAGCCCATGCCCTCATTTTGGTTGCTAATATTGGGCTTCTCCATTGTTTTGTCCCGCTATGTATTCCACCTGAAGTAGTTCATATGTGTAGTTCCTATTTATGTTGTTGAAAACAATATTTGTGTTGAAGAAGTTGTTGGTCTAGCAAAATTATATCGTGTAATCTTCAGCTTCATTTCTATCACCAAGGCCATAGTTTCCAATTATTCCTTCCTCTTTATTTCCAACTTTTGCATTCCAATTACCAACAATTATCAATGCATCTTGATTGCATGTTTGATCGATTTTAGAATAAAAAAATTGATAGAATTTTTTCAATTTCTTCATCACTATTTTAATGGTTTGTGCATAAATTTGAATATTTCTCTTGACTGAATTTCCTTGTATATGTACAGATATGATCTTATTACAGACAGCAGTGTACTTCAAGATAGTTTTTTAACTCTCTTTTTTGAAGATGACCCACCATTCCTCTTGAATGTGTCATTTGTGGTACAGTAAACCACATGATTACCGGATTGAAAATGGCCAACACGAGTACAGCTCTGCTCACTAATGCCTAGAAGATTGACCTAGATGTGTTCCATTTCCTTTTCGATGTCTTCCAATGTTCATAGATTCACCCTGTATATATTCTAAATCCTCATTAGGTATACATATTTGCAGCTGCTGCTTCTCATTTTGAGCAGTGCCACGTCAGCCAATGAAGGTCTCGAAAGTTTGACTCCATCCACTTCTTTAGGATCAACCCTACTTTGAGAAAGCCAGCCCACTTTCGTCATATTGTGAGGACCTTCTACCCTGAGGGGCTCATCTCCCAGCCCTACACCTGACAAATGCTCCACCGATGTTCACGAAATTTTCAGTCTCTGACAAGGTTTTGCTGTGATTCATAAAGTTTCAGTAGCTCATTCCTCAGAACTGGACAGATGAGTCCTTCGTCATGACCTGTTCTTAGTCTGGAAGCAGTACCGAAACCTGTTCACCCTGAGTGAGCTTGCTGGGATTTGAAATACCAGGGACATCGCTGCCAGCATCACAGCAGCATGGCAGCCACCACAGTACAAAGGCACAGACACGTAGTAGAAGTTCCCTCTGGAAGCTGGAAAAGGCAAAGGAACATACTCTTCCTTGAAGCCTTCAGAATGAATGGAGCCATCGGTTGTAGCCCCACAACATTCATTTTGGACTAGTTACCACCAGAACAGTAGGTGATTTTGTGTTGGTATAGCCACTATATTTATAATAATTTGCTACACTACCAATAGGAAGCTATTGGGTAATCCAAGGGATTGGTTCAGCTGAAACAAAAGCAAATCTTTCAGTCAGAAAACCTGAAGATTCAGAATTAGATTTGTCTCTTTATTCAAATCCATATGATCCCACTACCCTGTTATTTTTCATTCCATGGCCCCCTTTAAACCCAGGTGGGGATACTGAAGCTAAATGGAACAAGTCAGAAGGAAATTGAGTTTCAAACTCAAGGCAAAACAGTTCCAGACATTTTCCACTCCCTTTACTTAGGCAAAACCAGTAACTTGTCAATGAGGCAGGATATTGTAACTAAGTGCTGAATTAAGTGGTGCCATTGCTTGGGGGACAGACAACAGAAAAGTGCGTGAAGGGAGACATTGGACAGGGCAAGATATGACAAAATAATAATTTATAAATTATCAAGGGTTCATGAAGGAGGGGGGGACCAGGGAGGGAGAGGAAAAAATGAGGACCTGGTGCCAGGGGCTTAGGAGGAGACCAAACGTTTTGAGAAGATGAGGGCAATAAATGTACAAATGTGCTTTACACAATTGATGTATGTATGGATTGTGATAAGAGCTGTATGAGCCCCTAATAAAACGATTTTTTTTAAAAGCCTCACTTATCACACAGCTAAATATACTAGAGAGCTGCAGAGGATGAAAAGTTGGCCCAGTCTCTTAAACAGAAAATAGGCAGTGCAGGCAGATGCTACAATATGGATTTCAGAGAACTTATGCATAAACATGAGAAAGTTCTGAGTCAGAAATGCCAACAATTCTGAAAAAAATCTGCCAAGTCACCTTACATTTCCATTAATAAAAGCTCTCTTGCTTATGAACTGGCTTTTCACGGAATTATAAATCGTAATCACAGCAGTTCACGGGGTCACAAAAGACATCGATGGACCCATCTCCACCTTGTGAGAGAGTCAAAGGCGGTTTCTCTGAACCCATTTGGTAGATGAGAACACTGAAGCTCAGAGAGGTGGAGTGATAATTACAAGGGCACAAGGCCTAGTAAGAGGCAGAATCGATTTTACAGAAGAAGTATTAGAATCAGTTCTGCAGTTTGCACTCAATGTCCCTATCAGACAAGAAATTCCCATAAAACTCTTATTTTTTTGTTTTTATCTGGCCTTGCTCTTCTGGCGCTACTATCCCTTGACCTGCTGTGTGAAAGAGTCAAGGAGGGAGGAAAAAATATGCAGGCATGTCTTACGGTGCTCTGCTCCTGAGGGATTGGCTGAGCACAGGTAGAATTCTATACCGACGCTGCCATAGAGAAAGCACATGATGCTCTGTGTCTGCTTCTTCATCTTAAAATGGGGATGAGAAACCTCACTTCCAAAAAGGTATCCTGAGGGTTTTAAAAATAAATTTAAAGTATTTATTCTATGCTTGATTAAAAAAAAAGTTCTTCACATTATTATCATTATTGCCACTATATTTAATGTTTTTTTATGTATAGGCACATTCATATATTTGAAACCCTATACAATCACTGGGAGCATGTACCTATATGTTTCACAAACACATAATAGAGTTTAAAATGTTTGTGCACTTATTTGAGATTAATGGAATCATATAATTTCTCTAGAAGTTATGAGACACAAAATTCCTCCTTTACTAATGTATTATTAATGATGATTTCCTTGAGATACATTGAATGGATTCAGGAGAGAGAGGGAGAATGAGAACTTACCCAGGGCCAGTGCTTCAATTAATCAACTTCTGATTCTGTAAATAGCCCTAAGTGAAAGAATCAAACTATTATGTTTCGTAGATGAATGATCCGTCAATGCTCTGAAGCTCATCTGTCATGGTCTAGTTTTGCCTCCCAACAAGAATAATGAGGCCAGCAGATTCGGAATTCATAAAAAGTCTGGGTTGCAGTTTACCAAAGATCCACACTTAATTAAAGTGGAGCCAGCAGCAAGGCGGAAAGCCCCCCCAGCTTTGAGGAGGGAGAGGGCTTTCTCAGCCCTCAGAGATGGAGACCACGCACCAAGAGGCTTCCATCCACCCACAGCCTCGGCGTGCAGCCATTTCTCGGGGTTGGAGACTATTTCTCAGAGACCATGAGACATTTGGCTCTCTAGGACTAGTCTGTGTTTCTGCGATGCCTGTTGGGGTTATTAACCATGACAAGGATTCCACAGAAGGGACAGACTTTTAGGGTCCTGACTGCAGTGTGTGGCAGGTGGGGGCAGTGGAATGGTGGGAGTAGGTCCTTTTGTTGAGACAGGCAAGTAAGGAACCCAACTCTTACATATTTTGTATAACAGCGTCTTATATGCCACAAGAATATGGGATTTCATATCATTTTAATGAGGAGATTTCTTAAAGGAGTAAGACACATCCACCATATGTTTACGTTACTTGCCTGGAAAGTAGGAGGAAGTGGCGGCATGTGGGCAAACGGAGCTTTGTTTGTTTAAATACAGAATACCATGTACCAAAATCCAATCGCATTTCATACCTATCTTAAAATAAAAAGGTATAAAATTGCACAACTCCAGACAGACATGTTGGTGTGGATCGGGCCACAGAAATAGCAAATGCCCACCGAAGAAGTCTCGACAACATAGCTAACCGCTCCCGTGAAAACAGACCCTGCTGCCATATTTCAGGGGGCTGCACACCGGCATCAGCCTACAGCATAAAGGGGCTTTAGCTAGGAACTCCGAGGGGCTCCAAATCCAGGGAAGAATGTCATTAAAAGAGAATGGAAGTTTTCCATGAGCTTTTGGAAGGCCCCTCTCCCCTAGATCAGGAATAAGTGGTGCAAAGGGAATAGCAATCCCAGTACATTGGCATGAACTCCTACAGAATGGGTGACATGCACAAAAAGCACCAGCAAGTCAGCTCCAACTCCCGGCGACCCCAGGTGTGTCCGAATAAAAGTGATTTTCCAAGTCTCAGAAGTAGATCACCAGATTTTTCTTTCAGGGTAATTCTGGGTGGACTTGAATCTCTCCCTTTCCTTGGTGGCTAAGCATGTTCATTATTTGCGCCGCTCAGGGACTTCGAGTAGGCTACAGTCCTTAAGAACTGCCAGTCGTTGCTGTGATGCTAAGAATGGCTATAGCCTGCTCTCAGATGATGGTGATGCACCATCAACAGCTGCAGATAACACCTGTGCTGAGGCAAACTCCCTTCCCCAACCCCCTCCCGCCCATATGACTTTAAGGCCAACAGCAGGGTGGGGGAAGAAAAATGACAGGAATCAGGGGTCAGGGCACTAACCAACCCAAGGGGAGAGCACAGGAAAGGGAGAGTGAGAATGGACTGCAGGGCCTCAGCTTCAGACATGACCTCCTCTCCCTGGATGGCAGCACTGCTAAGGAGAGTCCTGAAGATACAGCCCTGGGAGAGCAGCCAGTCTGGCCTGCCCACATGGGG
>NW_022103915.1:16439842-16440885 GCF_000313985.2 Echinops telfairi | reverse complement strand
TGGTTTTTATTTGTTTTACCTTATCAATCATTTTAGATTTATATATTGAAGATCATTTTGTACATGAAAGCCAAGATAGAATACCCTTCAGAAACAGTAACTAGAGTAATGGCTCCCTGAGGGTACAGGAATAGAGTGGGGGACAAGGGGAGTTGGGAGCTGATAGCATTGATAGCTGTAGATAGGATCGAACAACAGAATTGTATGTGAATGTAGATATTAAATTGTGTAAGATACGGCAAAAAAACTATTATAGAGAAAAAAATAAAAATAAATAGGGTGGGGGAGGGATAGGATAAAGGAGAGCTGATATCAAGGAGTTCAAGAGGAAAGAAAATGTTTTGAAAATGATGATGACAACATATGTACAAATGTGCTTGATACAATTGATGTATGGATTGTGAGAAGAGCTGTCAGAGCCCCCAATAGAATGATTTTGTTGGGGGGAGGGAATATTTTGAAACTGTTTGTGGTAGCAATTGTACAATACTGATTGATGTGATTGAACTATGGAATGATATGATATCTGTAAGAGCTCCAAATAAAATGATTAAAATTTTTAAATATATACATATTGTCTTCGATGCTAGTAAATTCTAATCAATGGTTTTCCTATTAACATGGCTTTTTCACCCTCCAAAACACTTTTACATTTAGATAATACTCAAATGCATTTTCCAGTTAGCAGAGTAATTAAATTACTTTAAAAAACAAATCTGATGTGAATTTTGAATCCTGGCAAGCCAACGGAAAGAACCTGAGCAGATGCAAATACTCTTGTATGGTGAGAGATGTGATTATTGTTGTGTGCTATGACTAGGAGCCCTGATGATATAGTGGGTTATGCACTGTGCTGCAAACTGCAAAGACAGCAGTTCAAACCCACCAGCCACGCCTGAGGATTAAGATGAGGCTGTCTGTCTCGCTAAAGATTTACAGTCTTGGAAACCCAAAGGGATAGATGGTTCTATTCTGTCTAATGGGATTGTTTGGAGTAAGAATTGACTCAATGAAAGTGGTTTATGTGTTTGTTTGTTTGTTTG
>NW_022103915.1:16435462-16439216 GCF_000313985.2 Echinops telfairi | reverse complement strand
TGCTTTCTCAATGTTCAATTCCTCTTGTATATAAATCTCTTTCTTATACACACATGTGTGTCCATGGATTTGTTTCTCTAGTCTACCCAGACTAACACACCTGCTTTCTTCCAGGCTTCTATTCAGCACTGTGGATTGTGCAGGCACTCTGCAGGAAGGAGAAAGGTTTTCAAGGCAGGCAAATACCAAACAGGACTTTGATCTTAAGTAAACACAGCACAAAGCCTCGCCTGGGTCCCACGATGGCAGTGAGTTGACTAAGATAAGGTGAGTGGGTTTTTCTGAAGCATATGTTTCCATAAGATATGGCAAAGCACATTGAATGAGTATGTCTTTACCACACGACTATACATATGAAATTGACTAGACCTTGTGCATTGCGACCCACAATGTACAGTTCTGAGAAAAGGGCTTGGCTCTCCTTCACCTGCTTTCCTGGGAGGGAACGGAAGAATTCCCTTTAAGCTCTCTGAATCAGATTAGCCTCAGCAGCCACAAAGCACCTCCCCAGGTGGCATCTATGCTGAAGGTGCCCTGGGAGCAGTACAGCAGGGAGCTAGGACTACACTCCAAGTTCTTTCAAAGGCTTTTGGAAAATGAAGGTGACGGTGGTCAGCCAGGTCAGTCATGATCTGCCTAGGTTTGATTTCTACAGGTACATAAGGAAGCCCTTCCACTTGGTCTTAAACTGTCTCTGGCCATCGATTTCATAGGCTCTAGTTTAGAAAATTTAAATGAATGTTGGTAAATGACACCTGATTCTTACTGGTGGCTCAGAAGACTTTTGCTGAGTCTATACTTTTCATTGCCGTAGTTGTTGGAAGAGGTTCGATCAAATCCACCTTTCTTTTAGGTTGTTGTGAAGGTGCTGCCGACTTGGTTACAGATCACCTTTGCTCAACAGAATGAAAGCACTGGCTGGCCTTGCAACATCGTTCTCTTTACAGGACTTCATTGGCAAGTTCATTGCCTATATGCTCATCTGCTGCATTGGGGTGGCTTGCGAGTGGCTATTATGCTGGAAGCTATGCCGCCAGTACTTCAAATACCAAGAGAGTCACGTGAGTAGACAAGTTTTAAGACCAAAACAAAGGGGGAAAGAGACTTGCTGATCTATTTCTGAAAACCAGTCAATGACAATTGTATGAGTCATTGCGCAATATTGTTCTATATAGTGCTGGGAAATGAACTACTTAGGTTGGAAGGCACTCAAAAGACACACTAATGTCTGCCCACCATAGACTCAAACATACCAACCATCAGAAAGAACACACAGGAGTGGGCCATGTTTCTTGATGTCATTTACATGGATGGTCACCATCCGGTGGAGTTGACCGAAAAGCAACGAACAACAATTGGACAAACACATTGTGCAGCCAGACCCCACCTGGAGTGTTCTATCTGTTGATAGGGAAGGTCCATCTGAAAGAGCTATGGTTGACGTCATCTGTAGAACCCAAGCGCCCAGGAAAACGGAATCAGACACTCGTGAGAAGTCCTTGGTTCCTGAAGTAGGAGCCCTGCTTAGGCACTGAGCTGCTAACCACAAGGTCCGTTGTTCGAGACCACCAGCCACTCTGCAGAAGAAAGACGAGGCTTTCTACTTCCATCAAGACTTAACAGTTTGGGAAACTGACAGGGCCACTTCTGTTCCATCCTATAGCATTGCTATGAGTCGATGACAGTGAGATATGTCTCTCAGGTGGGAAAGACACCTTAGCAAATTTGAGAGTCCTTGGCAAGCGAGGAATTCACTCAGATTTATAGTAACTGGAGGCACAAACTAGTGCAGAAATTGTCTCATGTTTTGTTTCTAGCATTGTAGCCAATCACACATGCCTTTAAAATCCAGTCTGAGATCTCTTGAAGAGATTTCCAAATCAAAATTCAAACTCCCTTATTGTCCACTCACTTCCAACTCGAAGCAACTCTAGAAAACAGATTACAATTGACACTGAGGGTCCTGAGACTATAAATCTTGACAGAAACCACTTGCCACATATGTCTCCTACAAAGCCATGGGTGGCTTTGAACTGCCCGACTTCGGTAGCAGCCAGGTGCTTCAGCCACTGTGCCGTCAGGGTAGAAATTTTTCGTCAGAATGAATTCTCAGATACTGCTGTTGTTGGGTGCTCTGGGGTCCATCCTAACTCCTCCGGACCCTGTGCAAGAGCGAATGAAACACCACCAGCTCCTGTACCATCCTCACAGTGCTTCTCATGTTTACGCCCTTGAGTATCGGGAGCTGTGACATGCTATATAACTCTGGATGGGCGAAGCAAAGTCAAGGGAGCCATCAGGAATCATTAAGCCCCTTATATGCTTTTGTAAATAATCAAACCCGACATAAGGAAACCAGATAATATTTTTGTGATCAGGAATATTCCTTGAAGATTATTTATGATCAAAGGACGGGGACAATGATTCTCAGCAAAAACACCCCAAACCTGGAAATAATGGAGATCCCTGGGTTTTTGCCATGGACTGCTGAAATTCGTGTTGACTGGTTTATGTTACAGCTCTGAAGGGACAGAGGTTAACTTATAGGTTTTTGAAGATAGAAATGCAAATAATTTCTGGCCAGTGAAACAGATAACCCCAATGGGAACTGCTTATTGCCCTGTGCAGCCTTAATCGATTTTGTCTCTAATCCAGTAACATGATCTGAACATTACTTTTTCATTAAAATGCCTATATATACCCAGTTTCTCTATGCTCATTGAACCAGTTTTAGCATCTAATTGGTTAGCTCATTAATTAAATGAGTTGAATAAATTCTTTGACATGAGCTCATTTTCCATTTACATTAGAGTCATGCTTTGCCTTTCAGAAAATTATAGTTCAATATCTAAATACCTTTCAAGCGGAATTTCTTTTTGTTATTAGTTTGGACTTAATACATATAACGCATCATTCCATGTTTCAATCACGTCAACTAAAATTGTACAATTGCTAACACAATCAGGTTCCAACCATTCTTTTTCTACAAACTGTTGAAAGTATCGCCTCTAAGGGTACAGATTTCGTACTACACACTGTTACCTGAAGCATGTTTTTATATGCTTTGTCTGTATCTATAGTATCTATCTATCTAATATATACATATTACAGACATACATGCACATCTAAGAACCTTGGTGGTTTAGCAGTTACACGTTGGGCTGGATCCACATGATCGGCAGTTCAAATCCACCAGAATCTCCTCGTGAGAAAGCCTAGGCTTTCAACTCTTGTAAACAGTTACAATCTCGGAAACCCGCAGGGGGTTACTACAAGTCAACATGGACTCCTTGGCAGTGAGTTTGTTTGGCTTTTTGGTATGCAGATGTATATGTACTTCGAGGGTAAGTTGAAGTGTTTCTACAAAATCATATAAACCTTTGTAAGTAAAACATGAAACCACTGCTCTCAACACCATCTCCATGTAGATCTGTACACCTGTGAGGAGAGTGTCTTCGTCTCTCTGACCCGTGCCTGAAACATGCCACTTGGACACCACATCAATAGGGCAGTGTTGGCATCCTTGAGAAACCTAACTCGTGCTTCTTTTACTTGCTGTTCGAACAGAAATAATAGTGCCAATCTCTGTGTGTTTATTATGTAACAGGCACTATTCTAAGCCATTAACACATATTCATTTAGTTTTAAAAAATGTTATTGATGTAAAGCGCATCAGGTTGGTTCTGACTCATAGCGACCCTTACACGCAACACAACGACACACTGCCCGGTCCTGCACCATCCTCACAATTGTT
>NW_022103915.1:16433356-16435362 GCF_000313985.2 Echinops telfairi | reverse complement strand
CTGTGTTTGAGCCCAGGATCAGTCACTACTCCATCTCCTATTCAAAGAACTAGTAGCAATATAGTGCTTAGCACCCTGCCTGGCACTTAACAATCCAGATGTGCTCCTTCTAAGTGTTACTCAGAGTCAACGGGGGCCCAGCACATAGAGGGGTGCCCCTTCGTAGCCCATCCCCAGCGGCAAACTGTAAATGGCGCAGTGCAAACCGAGTCCCACAGTCTTCCTGATTATTCAGCCTGTGCTCTGAGGTTCTGCCCTCGCATTGACAGTTTCATTAGGTGAGATGTCATTATTGGTGTAGTCAGCATTCTCCAGGCACCGAAACAACTAACCTTGGCTGCCTTGAAGCATTGACCCTTATTAAGGATGTGGTGTTTTGCTGTAAGCTCAACCTGGAGCTCACAAGCATTTAGAAATCTAACCAAATGCCCGAGAAGTAGACTCGGAACAAAGACTTCGATGATTTCTTGCCCCTACCTCCACCAAGGCTTTCATTTTTTAAAGGTAGTTTTCTTCGGGGCTTTTCACTATGGGAGTTGCATGAGCAGTCAGAGATACAGTAAAATAGGAGTCTTCCTCTCAATGTAAAATCTTCTTTGAATGGTGAAAGTGTTTCTACTCATCGAGACCAAGCCCCATCATCGGGCTCATCCATCACCTACATGAAGAATAAAGTTAGAGGATGTGAGCCTAATTGGGACAGCCATAGCCTCATTACTTAAGGACTAAACCTTAACAAGGGTGTTTGTACCACCTAGTGACTTCGGTGAATAGAATGAAAAATGAATAAGTCTACAAAGGCCCAGAAGACTCCCCTAAAGAAACACGCACTTTGGGCAGAAAACGTAAAAGCAATGTACAGAAAGAGCTAAAATTAAATTATTTTCTGTATTCCAATACAGAACTACTGCAAGGAGCCTGCCAAATACGAAATGCCAGAGGCTCCCTCTGCTTAGGTGAAGTCTACAAAATTACATATGGGATTTCAAAAGAAAATTCAAACGTAACATGCAGACCAGAAATGATTTACTCTTTTCAATAAGCCCTTTGGAGGTGAGGAAATAGGATTCAGGCTGGGGTTGGCACAAGAAACTAAAAATCTCACACCTTAAGTCTGCAAAAGGAGAAAGATAGTATGTGGGGAAAAGAAACCAAGCAGGCGTTGAAGACTTACAGAGAAAGAGAAAGACACAAAGGAGACGCATTAGGATATACTTCCTTCTTTTTTTTTCTGCTCCCACCTCTGGTAGTGACTTCTACCTGATCTGCTCATAGAAATGCCTAGACCTGTATAACCAGGGCTGTTGCTAAGTAAAAACCTACCTGGTCTTAGCATGTCACATTGCAAAAATGAGAGCCCAGCCGTGGGTTTCGAAATCTCGGTGGGTGGTGCTGAGTCATCCTCAGCAGGATGGACGAGGTGGAGAAGAGACGCGTCTCAATAGGAGAGAGAGGTCCTTGGGTAGCTCAAATGATTTGTTCTTAACTACGAAGCAAAGGGTTGACAGTTCAAACTCACCCAGAGATGATATGCTTCTTCAAACATGACAGCCAAGAAAACTCCGTGAAGCAGTTCGACCCTGTCACTCATAGGGGTCCTCCTAGGTTGGGATTGTGTAGATGGCAATGTTTTGAGGGTTTGGAAGGCAGCTGGGCTGACCATTATCCCAACCACGCTGCACTGTTTTGCAGTTTTGATTGGAAATTCAGAAGCATCCTGACCAGAGGGAGGGTTGGAGCATCCTAAGACCTACAGGAGGACTGGGAATCAGGGGATTTCCAGAATAGCCGGACACGCAGGTCTCTCTTGCGTGCGTTATCACAGCCCTCATGGGGGTGACTTTGGAATGCTTGTGATAGTTGGGCTGGAAAAACAAAAAGTGATTGTCCCCTTGTGAAAGTGGGTGGATAATAGAAGTTGGCCTCTGAGTAGGGTAATTCTGGGTGGGCCTGGCTCTCACCCAGAGTAGGCAGAAATACAAGGAGGCATGGTAAAAGTGAAGAGC
>NW_022103915.1:16429974-16431263 GCF_000313985.2 Echinops telfairi | reverse complement strand
CACAACATTGCGGATGGTGCAGGACTGGGCAATGTTTCATTCTGGTGTACGAAGGATTGCTATAGGTGGGAACGGGCATGATGGCACCTAACCACAACCTTTATTTACCCCACAAATAATAGGTCTGCACCTACTAAGTGCCAGTGACTATGACCAGACCAAGGAACTACGTCAGAAGCAATAACAGGTGTGCTGGGTGATGGGAAAAAAATCAAATCTCTAGCAAGGGAGATGCTACAAATGTCTGTAATAAGGAATGTCAGAATGGAAGGGAACCAGGAACTAGAGATGGAAACACAGTCTGGGGAGAGATTTGACATGTCCAGTTGAGCCAAGACTGGGTATATGAGTCTAAAACAGCAAAAATAGCTCAAACCCAGTCATATAAATTTAGGAGCCACAGCATTTCTACCAAGAGCATATCATCTGACATGAACATCCATTTAGTCATTTGGATTAGTCCACGGCTTGTTATCTCCATTACACAGGGCACGCCGACCTTCCAGAGCAATGCATCATCGTGGCAGCAGACTTCCTTCTGGAAAGGCAGGCCCCACATCCTCCTAAGAGGACGAATGCGGCCCCATAAGCATGCTGTCAGCGAGAGTCACAATCCTGTGTTCTGTCCTCCTTCAACCCTCCGCTTTTGTGATAAGCCCTGAAGTAAACACCTCTCAAATGGATGTCCACATAGGACGGTTTTTCTTCCAAATTTAACAACTGATGGCTTTTATGGTGGGTTTTGACATTTTAGACTTGTTTACTGGGCTTCCCTGACCCCTCTCTATATAGATAGAGCTACTATTATTATAAGGGTGTTCTCGGGTAAAATACACTGTAAATCTTGCTTTCCAGAATCCTGCAATGGAATCCAAGCCGGCTAAAGAGCGGCCCACAGACTTCTGCGGTGATAAAGTGCCATTTATACGGAGAGCTGAGAAGCACATTTGAGTGGGGTTCCGCCTCGCCATGCTGACACAGGGGGTTACTTCCCTTGTGAAAATGCAGCTCCCTGTCAAATATCAGCCGAGCCATCTCCTGTGATATAGCCATAAAAGTATGCACTCACCCCACCCTCTTTGCTGAGGGCTCTAAATAGAGTTGCCAGGATCTTGTTTTGCATCTGAGATGCCAGTGGAACAACCTCAAAACTAATTTTCTCACATAGAATCGCCAAAAAAGAGGAAGACCCTCAGCAAGATGGATTGACACAGTGGCTGCCCAACGATGGGCTCTAACATGACCACAATTATGAGGACGGGGCAGGACAGGCAGCGTTTCGTTCTCAT
>NW_022103915.1:16419666-16429111 GCF_000313985.2 Echinops telfairi | reverse complement strand
TGCAATGACACCGAATGCAGGAAGATCACAGGCCAGTGGGTGGAAAGCCTTGTGGATCCAGTGGCGGTGGAAGCATCTCAGCACTTGAGGGGCAGTGGAAGCATCTCAGCACTCCACGTGGCTCCTTCAGCTCCAGGACTCTAGCATAGCTCCATGGGTCTGGTCGTAAGGAATGTTTCACAGGGCGTGTGTCTGTATCCCACCTCCAGTGAGCTATTTATCTCCTTCATGCCTGCAAATGAGGTCATCAAGCGGTGACCTGATTGACTGGCTAAACTCTACCCCTTCACTCTCAAGAGTGAAGAACAACGGATTATATAATTACCACAATAGGGCTTGCCTATGTGTTAGTAAATAATAATAATAATAATAACAATCTACTGTTTATCGAACACATGCTCTGGGTATCAAAGTTTACTTGTACTGTATGGTTTCCTTGTGTTATGTCCTTCAGTCCTCACAATGTTCTTTGATTCCTATGTTTTCTAGGATTTGATAGCTCTATCCCTCTGGCATAATGCCTGATATACACTAAATGTGCAATAGAATGTTTGGGAATAAACAGAGTGAGAGAGAGAATGAGTGAGTGGAGGGTGAGCCACTCTGTCTGTCTGTGACAGACAATTTGTTAATCGATCACATTTATTAGTCTTCAGCTCTCAGAGAAGCTTGCAATCAGGCAGTAAATACAAAATAAGCACAAATGAAATGGCAAAACCCCTTACAAAGCAATACATAAATAAGCCTCAATCGCCAAGGGCACACAAGTCACCTACGTGCCCGGGAGACCAGGAGACGAGGAGACCTCACGCTCTAATAAGGACAATCAGACAAAAATGCACAGCCGAGAAATTCAAATGTAGCAAGATGTGTGCAAAGCCTTAGGGAAGGGAAAGAAAAAAATGACCAGCAACCAGAGTTGTCACGTGTTTTGGCCAATGCTTACACGCGCGTGCCAGCATGCACCCTGGAGATCAATAAGTCCTTAACTGTTGTTCTCACATAATTGAAAAACTATAGAGGAACTCTTGGCCCACCTTTAAAGACGAGTCGTGACTTGACAGCTCTATAGAGAGAGGACTTGAATTTCTTCCCAAAAATGCTAGTGCTGACACCCGGCTGCCCGGAGTAAGGCTCTCTGTGAAAACTCAATAACCTCTTTGCAATACACTCCACGAAAGAGGAAAAGTGAACACTTTTCCTGACAGTTACGTAACCTCTTCAGGCCAGAGTTGCCTCATCAATAAAACAGAAATGTCTTCTGTCTCTCAAAGGTGCTGTGAGGAGAAATTGAAACGACCAAAGCGCCGGGCTTCCAAGGAAGGAGAACGACTGGTGTGGCATTGTCCGTCTTGAGAGATCATTGGGGTGACGTCTGAGATCAAGAGAGGTGGCAACCGCCAGTTCTAGGAGATAGAAGAAGCTTCTTCCAGGCTTCTCACCGTTGGCACTACTGACAGCTTGTATCAGATCGTTTTGTGGTGAGGAACCTGGTGGTGGAATGGGTTACACAGTGGGTTGCAAACAGCAAGGTCAGTAGTTCAAAACCACCAGCTGCTACTTGGGAGAAAGGTGACGTTTGAGACTCAAAAAGAATTAGAGTCTCAGAAACTCCCTGAGGCAGTTCGACGCTGTACTTGAGGGTCACTATGAGTCAGACTCAACTCAATAACAGTAATTTGGGTTTGGGTTTTGAAGTTCTTGGGTTGAGGACCAGGTTATCTACTGTGCGTGATAGGGCATTTTCCAGAACCCCTGGTCTCTGTCCATTAGCTTCGAGGACCGCTTGCTCAGTCATTAAAAGCACATGTCTTCAGACATGCCCAAATATTTCTTGCAGGTCAAAATTGGCCTCACAATTATTGTCAAAACTGAGCCCATTGCTGCAGCCACTGTGTCAACTCATCTCCTTAAGGGCCTTCCTCTGGTTTGCCACCGCTCCACTTCACCAAACGTGATGTCCTTCTCCAGGGACTGGTCTCTCCTGACAACATGTCAGAAGGATGTACGATGAAGTTTTGCCATCCTTGCCTGTAAGGAGCACTCTGGACTTACTTCTTCCAATCCAGAAAGGGTTTGTCCTTGTACCGGTCCATGGTACTTTCAATATTCTCCAGCGCCACAATTCATATGCATGGACCCTTTGATGATCTTCCTTCCTTAGTCTCCAGCTTTCACGTGCATATGATGCGATAGGGAATACCATGACGGGGTGAGGCACACCTTAGTCCCCAAAGTACCAGTGTTGCTCTTCAATACTCTAAAGAAGTCTTGTGCAACAGATTTACCTAATGTAATATGTCTTTTATTCTCTGGACTGCTACTTCTATGAGCATTGAATGTGGATCCAAATAAGACAAAATCATTGACAACTGAACCTTTTCTCCATTTATCATGATGTTACCTATTGGTCTAGTTGTGAGGATTTGGGTCTTCCTTACATTGAGCTGTCAACCATACGAAAGGCTACAATCCTTGATCTTCATCAGCAAGTGCTTCAATTAATGCTCACTTTCAGCAAGTAACGTTGTGTCATCTTCGTACCACAGGTTGTTAATAAGCCTTCCTCCAATCCTGATGCAGCACACATCTTCATATAGTCCAGCTTCTCTGGATGATCTCTGAGCATACAGATTGAACATGATGGTGAGAAGAGACAACCCGGAAGCACGCATTTCCTGATTTTAAACCACTCTCTTGTTCTGTTCGCACCACTGCCTCCTGATCCATGTCCAAGTTCCTTCTGAATGAGCACAATGAAGTCCTCTGGAATCCCCATTCTTCTCAAGGTTATCCACAGTTTATTACAGGCTACACAGTCAAATGTCCTTGTGCAGTCAATGAACCACAAATAAACAACTTGCTGGTGTTCTTTGCTTTGAGCCACAATCCATCTGACATCAGCAATGATATCTTTTGCTCCATGTCCTCTTCAGAATCCGGCTTGTTAGTTTGCTGTTAAAAATTGGCTGACCTTAAGTAACATTTTACTTGTTTTCAGTATCAATGATATCATTCTATAGTTTGTCTCCAGATATTGACAAATGCCCCTGCAGGTGGCGGGGTGAACTCCTCTCTGGGTGAGACCACGGGGATGAAAAACAACAAGGTGTTGCCCACTGTATAGGAAACACCACTCTCCCCACGTCACGCACTAGGGGCTTTGTTCACTTGCAAGTTTAGGAATGCCCTCCCATGTGCCAAAGAAAACTTAGAGATCCTGGCTAAGTTGATGCTGGCAATATCTTCATGTCAGAGGTGAAAATAAGAGATAGCAGAAAAGGTGAGTAATAACACCCAAAATCTGCTGCCACCAAGTCAGTTCCAGCTCATAGTAAACCTGCTCTTAGGGGCTTCTGAGCCTGTCACACTTTACAGGAAGAGAAAGCCTCGCCTTTCTCCCTTGGAACTGCTGGTGGTCGTCAACTGCTGACCTTGGAGTTAGCAGCCCAACACATAACCACTATCCCACCAAACCTCCAGGCCCTTGCAGTTGCAAAGCATTAGACATATTTCAACGTCATTAAAAATAAATAAATAAATAAACAAACTTGCTGCCACCAGTCAATGCTGACTTACAATGACCCCCTGTGAGTTTTCAAGACCGTAACTGTTTACGGGAGTAGAATGGCCGACCATGCAGATCACAGACCAACATGTAACCACTACACCACAAGCTGGCTTCTTGGGAGAGAGATCAGAATGGCCTCTATTGTACAGATATGAGCCAGGTGGTATAGTGGGTACGAGTTGAACTGTGATCCACAAGGTCAGCAGTTTGAAACCACCGGTCACTCTTTGGGAGAAAGACAGGACTTTCTACTCCTGTAAACAGTTACAGTTTTGGAAACTCGCCATGGGCAGTTCTACCCTGTTCTACACAGGGTTGCTATGAGTCAGAATCGACGTGATGGCAGTGAGTCTGGTGTATTGTGAGGATGTGAGAAGCAGCCCACACAACGGTTGCCATCAAATCAGTTTCAATTCATTACAACCTCATGTGTGTCAGATGAGCACTGCTCCCCGCGATGTTTAAAGGCTGATTGTCCTAAAGTAGATCTCTAGATCTGTTTTCCACGTCATCTCAGATGGACTGAAATCTGCATCCTTCAGGTTAGCAGTTAAGTGCATTAGCCTGGATGACACACACTTTGCCATCAATCGGCTGCTAATCCATATCTTTGCAGTTCAAGCCTCCTTCATGGCCCCACGGAAGAGAGGACTAGAAAACTGCTTCCATTGCATTTCCCCCCAACAACAACTGGAAGGAGCAATTCTATTCTGGGACACGTGAGCTCCTCATGAATTGGACACCCACCAACCTGATGGCAGCTAACAGCAGCAGCAGCGGCAACAGCGCCTCCTAAGGAGGCAATGCTCCCTGCATTTGAAACCATGTGGTCCGTAAGCAACAAACAGCCTTGATCCAGGTCGTTTGACTCCAAGTTCTATGTTCTTTCCACAAATTAGGCTTCCATGTGAGCTTACATCAAGCTGTTATTTTAGTAGTCGAAAAAAAATTTTTTTTAATCCTAAACTAGATCACTGAATTGACCAAAAGCCTGGTGGTTCATGGTCTTGAGCACTAGCAGTGCATCTGGATAGTGTCCCTCGTCAGAAGAGGCGGCCTTGCAGACATCCACACCCTGGTGCTCCGCAGGAACATCACTAACCTGTGCACCCACACACAGCACTATCCCTTTCAGTTCTCACACCCAAGGCTGGTGGACTTCTCATTTTATCAGAAAAGCTGATAGAGGAAATCAAGAGGGGAGGGGTGGGAGTAAGTTCCTAAAGGCCAGTGAGCCCCAGTGCCCAGTGCTGCCCAGTTGAGTCTCACTCATAGGGACCCTACAGGACAGACGAGACTTGCCCCATAGGGGTTTCAAGGCTGTGTGATCTTGATGAAAGCAGACTGCCACGTCTTCACCCGCCGACAACCTGGTGGGTTGGAACCATTGATCTCTGGGTGTGCAGGCAAGCGCTTTAACCACTGAGGCACCTGGGTTCTCTGTGAATGCCAGTGGCAAGGATTAAATTTCATACTCTCAACGCCTTTATAAGTTTTTTTCTCTCCTCTGCGTCACCTCTGTTAGCCTCTCAAGGCTGCCCTGTAAAAATAAGTTGTCTGCCCAGGACTCTGTGCAAAGCTAAACTTAGATAGCTGGCTCTCAGGTCACCAGTAGTTGGGGGGGGTGGGGGGAGGGTGGTTATGCAAATACACGTGAGTATTTTGATCTTGACAAAGTGTGACAAAGGTTCTGTGGTGCTTGGACCAGAGCCTTCTTCCTGTCTCTGTGGTTTATTCCTGCTTTTCGATGGTATTTAGAGTCTGTTTGGCTAATGCTTTCACCCTCGCACCGTGGTATTTGAGCCTGACTGGCTGAGCTATCACTGCCTGTCAAACCTCCTACTTCACTCCCTCTGCTCCCAGATAAATCAAGGGATGTGATAAGCAAACTGAGTGTTGGCTGAGTCCCGCACCCACAAATATCCTTGTGAAAAATGGCAGGCAGTTTTCTCCAATTTAGACAATAGGGTGATAGCAGCGAGAATGGAGAAAGCAGGAACACATAGAACGTGGGACTATTAAATTACAACCGAGTTTTCCTTGTGGAGGGATGAGAGGGGTTCCATGTAAAGTCTTTCACAGAAAACCATTGCACAAAAACTTGATCGTCATGTCGCACAGCGTTTGCCCATATGAAACATAGAGTCCCTGGTTAGACTCAATTATAACTTCAGCAGAGATAAGATACGTTGTGAAACACAGATCACTAAGAGGGAAACAGTCTACTAGGAATTGGTTCTAAATAACTAGAATCGTTGCATGATCCATTATTATGTCACAAGTTAATGACCACTTCTCCTTATTACATACCATATTCCCTCCCTCATATTTTGTATCACTGACTTTTAAAGGGAAAAACATGTAATGAATCCCTGGCCACCCAGAGTGTTCTGTGTCCTTATATGCACATGACCCAACTCAGGGAGGGCACCCATGGCGCGGGGAGCGGGCCAATATCTGACATCTGGTGGCTTCCCTCTTGCTAGGAGGCAAAGGTCAGTTGTGCTGCCACACTCCATCTTTTGAAACCTATCTGACACCAACCACTCCTCCCACAATGCTCTACATCTATACTGGGTTTGATAGTTCATCACAATGGCCACCCAGAACTCATAATACTTATAAATAAGGCACTGATTAGGAAAGCGTAGCGGGTTGCCACAAATCCGCATAAGTGAACATTAAGGAGCTAGTCAGTGGTCCATAGCAAGACCCCTTCTCAGCCAGCAGCCAAGGCTTCCTCTGATCCCCAGCCCCTCAGCCATGCCTTCCTTTGGCTTCTGCCTCTGTGAGCCAGGAAGCCCACCTGCTCTTATGGTCACGACACTGTTCTTAACGCTCTGTCTCCTGATCACCTTGATTTGGTCTCTTGTCTTGGTCTGGATCCTTTGCTCTGCCCCCTGGTCTCCCCGCTGCAGGCTCTGGTGCCTCTGGGCTCAGCCTCTGCCACACAGATCAGACAGAGATCTTGAATGGGCTCCACTTCTGATGGTCCTGGGAGTTCTCTGTGTGTGTTTCTGCTCCTGAAATGGCCCTCAGACCCAGCAGAATGGCTTTGAGGGAGCTGTCATTTGTGCCTTTTAGCAGAGCTTGCCCCAGAGGAAACAAAGGATGGGACCTGGTTCACACTCTTGACTAAGGTTGAAATGTCATCCCACTTTCATCCTGTATAGCAGAGTACTCCCTCAAAAATAGGATTCTAACCATAAGCACGGAGTCCAGAATTATAATACATCAGGTAAGGAAGTATGGCTAGAAGGCCCACCTTAATTGACTACCTCTCAGGAAGTTTACCACTTACAACACAAAATAATGTTTTTACTTTGTTTTCCTAAACTCCCACCTATTGCCTTGGAGTTGATTTGAGGTTCCTAGGCTAGAAATCTTCAGTCGCTCCCAGCTACTCTATAACGAAGAGTGGAGCTGTCCCTGTGGGTTTCGGAGACGAGAGTAGAAAGCCTCCTCTTTCTCCCATAAAGTAGCTGGCGGTTTCAAACAGCTGACCTTGTGCTTTGCAGCCCAACTCATAACCCACCACATCACCAGCACTTTCCAGGAGCAGATAAGCCTCCTGTTTCTCACGCAGAACCACTGATGAGTTTGAACGACAGTCTTTCAGTCGGCGGTCGATTTGCTTAGCCAAGAGCCCTACCAGACGAAGCCCCTTTCATTTTGCTAGATACTATCAATTCTGTTTTCGAGTTTGCAAAAGCTATGAATAAGTTATTTAAATAATTCAAAGTATGACCAATGATTAACTAAAATGACGGGGAAAGGTCATTCAAAATAAGAACAACAAATATAATATAAAATACATAGATATGAATAACCCTACCCCAAGCACAGCATGTCTGTGAAGTAAATAGCATGCAGCGAATAAGACACATTCCCCTTAGAGAAAGAGTGTAATATGTCCAAAAGAGGAAGACTACACAGTATAAAGATATTAAATCTTCCCATAAAGTTTAATACAGTTTTATAAAAGAAAATATCAGTGGATATTGTCTTTCTTTTACAAAAGTATTCCATAAATCAATTGAACACAAACAAATACTTTAAAACATGATGGGACAGGTAGGGTTTGTTCTGACAATTTTTGAAAATACATGTGACCTCTAAGAAAGGATGGGGCCCTGGGGCAGCAGAGCCGATTCATTACCTGCAAGTTAGCGAGAAGAAGAGTAGTTGCTTAGAAGGTGACGCAAGCAGGGAGACCAGCAGCAAGGCAGGCTGTCTCGATAGCATCCTGCTCATGCTCAAAATACATAGAGATGATATACTCTTATACCACAAGGCCCATGTTGGGAAGCCGTGTACTTCTCACGGTATTTTCTATTGCTCAAGTCACAAGATTGTCACAAGATGGGCATGTCCATGAAAGCAAGGAGACAAAATAATAAAAGTAGCACTGATGATGCACAAACAGTCTCCTCTGACGTCTTAGTGGCCTCCAGAGAGAAAGGTCCAGAGGCCTCTCCAGGCAGAATTACCCAGATGCTCACACACACCTTACATCTATTTTTGTCCAATAACAGAAATTTCCAAAAATCCCACAGATTCTGGAATGAGAAACAAGGCAAACATGCCATGACTTAAGCTAACTACAAACAAGGAGTAAATATAGTTGGATATCAAACATCATTGTGTGCATACATGATTCAGTTGTGAGTGCTTGATAACAAGACTCATTGTGAGTGCCATCCCCAAATTAACCAAACGTATTGCCAGGAATGTCAATTCTGACTCCTAGTGATCCTATGGGACAGGATAGAACTGTCCCTGTGGGTTTCTGAGACTGTAACTCTTTATGGAAGTGGAAAGGTTCATCTTTCTCCCACTGGGTGTAAAATGAGCCAGCTCAGAAACAGGAAGGGAGACTTTACTACCCACAAAAGTGAAGAGACTGGAATGGAACATGTCATTTGGACCCTGAGATCCTAGAACATTGAGCTTCCTTGATCCTGGAGACAGTCCTGACACCAGAGGAGAGGCAGAGGAGCAGTAGCAGCAGAAGCAGGATCCAGGGCATGAGACAAAGCAGTGGTCTTCTCAGCCTCACAAGGCCAGGAGCACTGAGTGCTGTGGGGCCGAGGCTGGCTTGTAGAGTGAAGCACCTTTAGATACTTAATTGGGGGAGTGGGGTTTTATGGGCCTATGGAGTTAATAGGAAGATTAGGGATAGAAGGGCTAGTCTCCAATGATACCCTACACTAAAAAATTAGCTGTTCATGCCACAACAAAGGGGCTGGAAATAAATCAGGCACACCTTAGACACCTCTAGGAACGATCCAAAGCTGGGAATGTTCAGACCAAGGTCAGCTAGATACAAGAAAGATCAACCTGGGCCCAACACTAGCCACTAGCAACATTACATCACACATGCTGTGCCTGAACTCAAACACTAAGATTGGCCAATACCCTCAACCATGCCCCTCCAACCCCATCCCAAGTGGGGATAGGAGGGGATAAATATCACAGGCCGAGGCCAGGGCTCATTTTCAGAGGCTCTTTCATTTCAGAGGTTGTGATCTCTCTCTCTCTCTCTCTCTCTCTCTCTCTCTCTCTCTCTCTCTCTTTTTCTCTCATTTCCTACAGCCCCCACCATGAACTCTTGCACACTTTCTAGGGATAGCTAGAAATGCTAATTACCTCCCCCCAGAAGAAGTTATTTCAAAGGACTGCATTGAATCTGCAGCTCTGGGAGAGGGACATGTCTGATCAGAGCACACGGGAGCAGATGAAGGGGGAGGAGGAGAGACTGGAGCACATCCTGGCCAACCAGGCCATGAGGACGATGTTCCCAATTAGAGCAGCCAGTCCACAGAGAAGACCACATGGCCGGCCCCACTATGAGACATGACGTCCCTCACTGAC
>NW_022103915.1:16398423-16418469 GCF_000313985.2 Echinops telfairi | reverse complement strand
GAAGGTAAACAAGCAGCCATCTAGCTCAGAAGCAACAAAGCCCACATGGAAGAAGCACACCAGCCTGTGCAATCACAAGGTGTCAAAGGGATCAGGTCAGGCATCATCAGAATAAAATATCTTATCATAGTGAATGAGGGTGGGGAGTGCAGAGTGGAGACCCAAAGCCCATTTGTAGGCCACTGGACATCCCCTTACAGAAGTGTCTTGGGGAGTTGACGAGCCAGTCAGGGTGCGATGTAGCAACGAGGAAATATACAACTTTTTTCTAGTTCCTAAATGCTTCCTCCTCCCCCACTATCATGATCCCAATTCTACCTTACAAATCTGGCTAGACCAGAGGATGTAAACTGGTACAAATAGGAAATGGAAACACAGGGAATCCAGGGCGGATGATCCCTTCAGGAGCAGTGGTGTGAGTGGCGATACTGGGAGGGTAGAGGGAGGGTGGGTTGGAAAGGGGGAACCGATTACAAGGTCCATGTACATGTGACCTCCTCTCTGGGGGATGGACAACGGAAAAGTGGGTGAAGGGATACGTCGGACAGGGCAAGATATGACAAAATAATAATTTATAAATTATCAAGGGTTCGTGAGGGAGTGAGGAGCAGGGAGGGAGGGGGAAAATGAGGAGCTGATGTCAGGGGCTTAGGTGGAGAGCAAATGTTTTGAGAATGATGAGGGTAATGCATGGACAAATGTGCTTTACACAATTGATGTATGTATGGATTTTGATGAGTTGTATGAGCCCCTAATAAAATGATTTAAAAACAAAACAAAACAAAATTAGGAAACTCTAATTACCTGAGACTAATACCTGAAATGTCCCTCCTAAAAGTGACTTGGATTACATAAGTGCTTCTGCTGCAAGAATTCTTTCAGCACTGAGAAGAAGGAACCAAGGCAAACCATCCCAGAAGCCTAACAGAGTTGGAGCTAAGCACCTATGGGTGGAAGTTTAAAGCTCAGTGGCATGTCTTTGAGTATTCCCTAGTGGCCCTACAATTGATTTGAAATATTGCCAGAGCAGGGCAGAGACCAGGTCAAGGGGCTTTGCAGGTCAGGTCCTTGCAGAAAAGAAATTGTCCTGACAGAAAAGCTGTAATCTGAGTATCGCTCACCTTAGTTTTGTTAACTTCCCGAATAAACCCCATATTCATGAGCATTGTCTGTGAGTTCTGTGTGGCCACTGCAATAAACCATGAAACCCAGCAGAAAAGTAGAGAATGTTATGAGACAGAACCCATGTATGACAAAAGAGAGAGAGGGAGAGAGAGAGAAGAAAGGAAAACTCACTGATGCAGGGAAACCTGAGGAAATGGACCTCCCGGTATCATCTTAAGAAGTGTATTAAAAGCATATCCTATGAAAAGCTGGAATTCCAATTCTGTGTCATGTGTAGGTAAGGATTGCATATTCATATTCCCTCTATGATGTGGAAACTCCAAGCAGAGAAATTGAATTAGAAACCCATGTTGGGCCAGTGAAATCCCAGCAGGAACCTAAGCAAATGGTTCTCTGTGGGATATTTCAATTAACTCTGGGCTCATGAGGATCCTCACAGTCAACAAGGAAATGGCCCATTACAGGAACAATCACCAGACATGGCAGAAAACAACATCAGTCCTCAAGGACTTGAGATATCAAGATAATCTGAGAGAGAAAAGGAAATGAATATGTCAAAAACAATTGAAAAGGCAAAGAAAGGAGTAAGGATCTGAGTTAGACCCAATTGACTAGAGAACCACATCAAGGGACACTCATACATGTTTAAGAAAAAGCGTGGTGTCAAAGGGTAATTGTATATCCAGAAAACATCCCATCCCAGTTCAGATCAAGTCTATGAGTCTGATCTAGCCCATAAGTACAGCACTTGTCCACAGTCTTTCTTCAGACTCATGCAGCCACATGTAATGATGCAGAATGCAGGAAGATCACAGGCCGGTCAGTGCAAAGTCCTGTGGCTCCAGTGGCAGTGGCAGCATCATTGGGCTGGCCCAAGTCTCCAGTGGCTCAATGTGTTTTGTGAACAGGAAGGTGAAGCAGTGAGTGAGAGGCTCTTGCAGGACTTGTCTAAGGAAGACTTTGGCAGAGAGAGAGAGGAAGTTCCCAGAATCCTCATGAGAAGGCCATGCCCACTAGGAGGCATCATCAGGCTGTGACCTGATTGACAGGCTAGACTCCACCCTTCACTCTTAATACCCTCAATGTGGCACGAGACGATGTAACTACCACAGGATCATAAAGAATTGAAGGATGTGGACACCACATGAACGCTGAATAAAATCAAAAGCCCAAAATCATTCATTTGAAATTAAAAAGCCAAAACAAAACAATAAAACAAACTCACTGCCATTGAGTGCATTCCAAAAGTCAGAGGATCGGTTTTCTTATTAATTAAGCACATCTGACTGCTGAACTTGACTGTGTACATTTTATCCTCAGATAATGGTTATGCATTGGGCTGCTACCTAAAAGGTCAGCACTTTGAAACCACCACCCTCCCCTACTCCCTTAAAATGTTAGTGTCAGAAAACCCCAAACAAACAAACAAAGCCATATTGGTAAGAATGAGGGGGGCAGGGGGCAGAGCCAAGACCTAAAACCCATCTGTAGACAATGCGACATCCCCTCACAGAAGAGTCACAGGAAGGACTGAGTCAACCAGAGCGCAGTATAGCACAGATGAAACACACAATATTCCTCTGGTTCCTTGAGACATCCTCACCCCCTACCCCCCTCACCCCCCCAATCCTGCCTTTCACTACACACTAGCCCAGAGCATGTGCACAGGTACAGATAAGAGATAAGAGCCCATGACGCACGGAATCCAGGAACAGCAATGGGAGTAGTGATACCAGAAAGGGAGTGGGAGGGTGGGAAGGGGAGGAGAGGGGAAGAAGGGGGAACTGACCTTGATGATTGACACATAACCCCACACACACACTCACACCTGCAGGGGATGAACAACAGAAACCATGGGGGAAGGGAGACAGCGGTCCATGTAAGATATGAAATAATAACGCATAATTTATCAAGGGGTCACAAAGATGGGAAGGTGGGAGGGAGGGAAGAAAGAGGAGCTGATACCAAAGGCTCAAATAAAAAATAAATGTTTAGAAAATAATGATGGCAACATATGTACAAATATGTTTGATCAATTGATGTATGGATTATTATGAGCTGTAAGAGGCCCCAATAAACTGATCTTTTAATTATTAAAAAAAAGTCTCACAAACCCACCACGGTAGTTTTATCTTGTCCTGTAGGGTGGCTATGAATCAGAAACATCTCAATGGCAGTGAGCTTGTTGGCTTCATGTATTTATTTTCTCTCATAAACACATTCTGGAGATGTGTAATGCACCATCTTCCTTGATTGGTCTTGGAGTTCTCAGTTGCTCAACCACTCTGCTTCCTGTCAAGGTTCTATGGCAGTTCTTTGTTTGCCTCTTTTTTTTTTTTTTAACACATTTTATTAGGGGCTCATACAACTGTTATCCCAATCCATACACACATCAATTGTGTAAAGCGCATTTGTACATCGTTTCTCAAAACATTTTCTCTCCATTTAAACCCCCGACATTGGGTCCTAATTTTTCCCCTCCCTCCCCGCTCCCCCCTCCCGCATGAACCCTTGATAGTTTATAAATGGGTATTTTGTCATATCTTGCCCTGTCCGACGTCTCCCTTCATCCACTTTTCGGTTGTCTGTCCCCCAGGGAGGAGGTCACACACAGTTCCATGTAATCGGTTCCCTCTTTCCTACCCATTCTCCCTTAAGCAGAGACTCTCTTTGTCTCTGCCCAGGAAGTCTGGGAGGGGATGAGTCATGGGTAGGGCTTAGGTGGTCACTTCCAGCCGGACCCCAGAAGCAGACCCCTCCAGAGGAAGCAGCCTGCCTGGGGAAGGGTGCCTGTCACCTAGCCATCTCAGAGATAGGGCCACTCTTTTTCAAGTTTTGGGTTTCAAGTTCAGTCACAGAATGCCAGGCGCCCTGGGATTCACACCCAAGGGCAAACCCATCTCTCCAAGCTAAGGTTGGCCTTTTTCTGCTCCACTGCTCAGCATCCTGCACGAATCACCAGGAGACCGGAAGATTGTCTGAAAACTGCTTTGCTTTGGGTTGTTATTCCGAAGTGCTTCCATCCAAGAAGACATTTGACCAAAACACTAACTTTTTACATCAAGATAACAACCAAAAACCCCTCATTCTCATCAAGTCAATTGGAACGCATCATAACCGCCCTCTAGCACTGAGTAGAAACTGCCAGTGTGGGTCTCCAAGGTTACAAATGTGTACAGGAACAGAAAGCCCATCTTTCTCTCAGAAATGAGCTGTGGGCCCAGGGCTCGGTACCAAAATTACCCAAATTGTCAGGTTCATAGAACCAACTAATCCCAGTGCCACAGCCACTGTGTCAATCCCATCTCAAGGAGGGTCAAGGGTACCAAAGATGGTGAGGATGGTACAGGACCGGGCAGCGTTTTGTTCTGTTTGATCAAGGGTCCCAATGATTGGGCACTGACTCAAGGGCACCTAACAACAGCCGCTGGATCATGCTCAGCCTCACCTGAACGCTAAACACCAGGCTATCAGATAGAAAACAGGAAGGAAGAGAGAAAACGTGTGTCCAAGAAACACCGTGCATTAAAAGCCCTGTTTCATTATCTACGCACTTCTCTCCTACCCTGCCCACCACCCTGCTCTCTCTCCCCCTTCTCCACCACTCCCTCTGAAATCATTTCCATTTATATTAGCCTCTGCTAAGCCATTTCTTTTCAGAGTACATAAATTTGAGCGCTTAACTAAATTGAAGGTGTCCCTTTAAATAAAGTCATCTCACTCCGTAGAAGTCATCACAAAGTGACCCTCTGGAAGCCCTGCCCTCACCTCTCACGTGAAAGTGCCCATGTGTGTCTGGGGTGCAACGGAAGCTTTCTCTAGCAGGGGCGCCCCAGAAGGCCTTTTGGCATGCTACATGCAAGCGCAGCAGCCAACGGATCTCATCATTTCTAAATGTCAGACTTAGTCTAATCCCTCTGACCCGTTCCAAAGCTTATAGGTCACAGAACATTTTATCTGGCAGTGCCTTTTATATATATATTTTTTCCAGGTTTAAAGTGTTATCCATTTTCCCTTCCAACCCCCCCTCTTAAGGAGACCTGACTCTTTATATACCTCTGGTGAGTAAGGCATCAAGGAATTCAAGCAAATGATAAAAATATGTCTGCAGGGAAATAAATTTCTTTTGCTGAAATCAATCATAGGCTATTCACACATGCAGAAGGAATCGCCTGAAATACCCCTTATCTCACCGCCTCACTCCACTCGGGTGTCCTGTGCAAACACTCAAAGGCCAGGGGCTTTTTCTCCCAGTCTCCTTTCTCCGCCAGCTGAAGGGAAGGGAGGCCGAGATATGTGGACAGACTGGCCTCAGGGCGCGATTAGCCTGCAATGATTGGCTGCTTGTCATAGGACTAGATAGCGCGGGGATGGGACCATTATACTGTGCAGATAGATTGTGCATAGCAATCAGCACCTGGGAAGGAAGGCATCCTCTTCCCAGCAGATCAAACAGAAATGGGAGCTGGGATGATTCCCCGCTCCCCACACAGCTGTATTTTGAGTGTGCGGTCCCTGGCTTCTTGCTTTTCAGAAAACAATGCTATTTGGTGGAAAGCACTTTTAAAATCATTTTAAAAATGGAGAGCAGTGACCTGGACAAGGCATGGCTCTTAATCGCATCTTTGGAAAGAGAAGGTCATGAGTGCTGGTACACTCCCTGCTGATGCCATCCTGGGGTCCCTGGGTGTTGCAAATGGTGGACACACTGCTAAGTGACAAATGGGTGGGTCAAACCCACCCAGGGCTACCTTGGGGGAAAAGTCTGTGATCTATATCTGAAAACACAGCCATTGTGCTCTCAGGATCCCTGTTAGTTTGGTGACTATCCAAATGGTTTTTGTTGCTGTCTGTTTTTGGTGTTTGTCTCTACTCGATAGGCAGGATAGGCAATCTTATGGACACAGAAACTGATCCAATGGCTCCTAGGGGTATGGGAGGGGAGATGGGGGAAGGTGAGTGGGGAGCCAACAATGACAGGTACAGGAGCATAGCAAGTGTTCTATCTAAAATTGAAGGCGAGGAAAGTGTAGCTTTTCTGGTCATTTCTGATCAATAATATTCAATCTGAGAGGTGAAGCATGGGTAAACATGATAGTGGGGCAGGAGGAAAAAAGATAAAGAAGAAAGAAGAAAAATATATACATATATATTTAAATATACAAATATATATGTACTTGTTTATCTATGCATATATATGCAAAGCAACAAGGAAGCAGATGGACTGTGGGCCTCTACTTAAATGTTACCACAGTATAAGAACAGTTAATGCTAATAATGTGGTATTGTATGATACTCACCTTCTTGACACAATCGCTGAAGACAAAACAGGTGCATTAGCAAATGTGTTAAAGAAAGTTGATGATGCAATGTGTTGAAGAAAGCTGATGGTGTCCGGCTATTAAAAGATAGTGCCTAGGGTCTTAAAGGCTTGTGGTTAAACAAGCAGCCATCTAGCAGAGAAGCAACAAAGCTCACATGGAAGAAGCACACCAGTCTATGTGATCACGAGATGTCAATGGGAAGAAGGATCAGAAGTTCAAAAACAAGCAACCAAATCCATGTAAAGGGGCATGGACATATTGGAGACCACTTGTAAGATAATTGGACAGTCCCTCTCAGAAAGGCCAAATGGAATGGGTGATAAATCCAGGGTGTGGTATAGCACATAACTATCCTCTAGTTCTTTAATATTTCCTCCCCTTACTATCATGGTTTTTGTTTGGTTTACCTCATTAATCATGTTAGATTTATGTATGTTCATTTGTATATTTAAGATCATTTGGTACATGAAAGCCAAGATTGATAACCCTTCAAAAACAGTAACTGGAGTAATGATTCCCTGAGGGTCCCGAGAGAGAAGGGGGAGGGGAGAACAGGGAGTTGATAGCATTGATGGCTATACAACCCCACTTGATGAGATCAAACAGCTGAATTGTGTGTGACTGGATATATAATAGATATGGGTGGGGCACTTTTAGAGGGGGGGGAAATAAGGGTTCCTTTGAGGGTTAAAGGGGAGCTGATATCAAGGAGTTCAAGAAGAAAGAAAATGTTTTGAAACTGATTGTGGTAGCAATTGTGCCACACTGCTTGATGTGATTGAATTATGGACTGCATGCTATCTGTAAGAGCTCCCCGTAAAATGATTTAAAAAACAAACACAAACTGTGAAGAACAGGACTCTTCTGACATGTAGGCAGTAGCCAGGAGTCAGAATTGACTCAACTGATAACTGGTGTGTTTCTGCAAACAAGGTGCTATTGAAGAGTCCTGGAGCCAGACTAAGGAGCCCTAAGTCAGACTGCTAGCCTAATGCTTAAGTGGGCATTTGAAAGCACCAGCCTCTTTAAGGAAGACAGATGAGACAATCTTCTTCCTTAACAAGTTACAGCCTCAGAAAACCTCTGGGGAGGGTCTAGTCCATCCTATGGAGTCACCGCGAGTCTGAATCAATCAGAGCAGTGTGTTTGGCTAGGAGGCCAGGCTTCCTAGGGGGCAGCCCTGCTCTAAGTTTCTTAGGGCTGCTGGATCAAAGTCCCACAAACTTGGAATTTGAAGCAACAGAAATGTACTGTTTCTGGAAGCTAGGAGTCCAAAATCAAGGTGTGGGTAGCATGCTTCCTCTCAGGGACCCCAAGGATAATCTATCTGTCGGCTCTCTCCCTCGTTTCTGGGGATTTCAGAGTCATCACAACAATCTTGACCTTCATCCTCACAGGGCCTCCTCCTCCTCCTTGTGTCTTCTCTCACTCTCTTAGAATCCAGAACAATCGCAGCCCCAGACCCTGCATTTGATTAGCTCTTCTGCAAAGACCCCGTTTCCAAAGAAGGTCCTATTCACCGATTGGTGGCCATTATTTTTGAAGGGCCCCCTTTCAACCCACTACTGCCACCTATTAGCTGTGTGACTTTGGCAAAATCTAGAGCCTGTCTCTGAGGTCCCAGAGGCCACCATAGAAGACTGAGGCAAGGGAGTAACTGAAGTTAAATGAAATTTGCAGTACAAGCATTTAACCCCGTGCTTAGCTCCGGATAAGAAGTGTTGTCCACATCAGGGACCAGGAATGTAATGAACATTTGTACAGTCATAGATCTGATGATCAAGCATTGTTTCTAGATCCCTGTTTCCTATCCAAAGGTAGATTTCTGAGTTGAGGGGAGGTTACTTGGTGCCTGTCTCTGAAGAACTCATAATACTTTAGAGGTTAGAGCTTTCGTGATATCGTTGGGTGACAATACAAGGGACAGATAGGATAATCAAGGCAGAGTGGAGTACACTGGTGGTGACTCAAGTGGTTATATATTGGGGGGGGCAACGGAAAGAATGTGCTGCCTATCAACGAGTTGAATGTCCCCCCTTAAATTATCAGACAGGCCCAGCACAAGAAGGGCCCGAGAACGGGAATGAAATTAGATGTGGGATGAGAAAATGACATTTCCAGCGCATGGATCCCACGGGAGCTTCATTTTATCTAAACCACACTGCAGAGGCTGATGGTGAGTACAAGCGAGTAATTACACCTAGAAGACGTTACTTACGAAGCACAGCCTGTCATTACCAAGGCTGCAGAGGCACCTCCTAAAGTGAACGGGAGTTACCAGAACTCAAGGGGCATTAAGGCTGATCGTATTAAGATCGATCACAAGTGTGTGTAGTGATATTTGGAGTTTATAAAGTAAACAGGAAAAGGACTGACCAAAGTGCCTCTTAGCCCATGGCCAGAAAGCAAAGAAGACTTGGATGGCAAACAAAAAGAGCCGCTAAATTCAAGAAGAAAACCGCGTGCTATGCTTTCTGTTTCTTACATCAACTGACAGAGGAACTGAAAAAATAACCACCGGCGTAAATGACTCGAAGAGCCAGAAATCGTGTCTCTGAGCCAGGAAAATCGTGAATGTTAAATACATTTCCTTATTGCTGATTCTGGAGACCTTGGGGCACCGTAGGTAATTTCTGGACTACTAACTGACAGGCTGGCGGTTCGAACCTACCAGCTGCCCCAGGGGTAAAGATACACACAGAGTCTTGGAAACCTGACGAGGCATTCTACCTGCCGATCGGTTGCCATGATCCAGAATTGACTCAAGGACGTGCGACATCAGCAGGAAACCGAGAAGGACTGTCAACAGTTTGCAAGGCAGGACATCTGAAAATCGTACACTGAACAGGGCTTGGAAGCAAAGGCCACCGTCATGGGTGACGCTGCTCCAGGTTAGTTGAAGAGAGACCTTTGCTCAATCATGCAGGTCAGCATGCTCTCCCGGACTTGGATGGTCACATCTGCACCCTGAGAAATTAAGCCCCGGATCCGCAGCGTGTAATTGTAAATCTGGATCCAAGCCTGCGGACCTAACTTGCAGGCAGTGGCTCTAATCAGCAGGCACCCTTTCCCAGCCCGGCTCACCCATGGGTGAGATTGGGAGCAGGTGGGGAGTCAGAATCTGACAGCACTTCCATTACTTTGCTCTTCCCAATCTCCGCCTGCTATTATATCACATCCTATTCTAATGATCTCCCTCACTGTCTGAATGATCTTCCATTTATTTCAAAAGAGTATTTTTATTAACCTTCCATCCATTTAATAGCTTTTTAATCCCTAGCTCCTTACAGAGCCTTTTTTTTATTTGAATGCCAGCCTGCTTTCTGCAGAATTCTCTCCTTCCAGCCTCTCCACTGTCCCCAGAGGCTTCTAGCTTCACAAGGACTGCAGTTTACCCCTTTCCTGTTTCCCCAAACCCAGGGAATAGTTCACGAACAGACCATCTACACTAACCTAGGGCCTCTATTCAGTGTCCCGGCCTCATCCTCTCTCTAAAGTGCTTCGGGATTCATATTTATTGAGCTTCGACGCAGAGCTTGTGGAACAATGGCCCAAACAGCCTCCAGAGTCGGTACCATTTCCTACCACTGAGGAGACTCTGAGAAGGCTGAGCTGGGAATTAAAATAGGATCTGACTTCCTTGAATGCCCATGGTCTTCTGTCTACACGGTGCTGCTGCTGTGATAAGTGGGGATGTAATTTCTGTCAACAGATGAGAGCAGAGAGACCCCCTACAGGTACAGGTCGGCTGCCATCATGAACTGTAGTGAGGAGAGGCCTTTGATCACTCTATTCAAAGAGGTTTTCTAGGATAAAATCAAAATGTCAGAGTTCAGTGTAACGCCTTAGGAGTGAGATGTGTGGAAATGTAATCTTAGCTCTGTATCACCTACCTGCTGTTGGTGTGAATTCAGATCAGTTGACTACCCTCAAGCCACTATGTACTTATTTCTTGAATGGCTGTCTGCACCAGACTGTAAGTTGCTGTCATTGTTTTACATCCAGAACAAAGCTCAGCCCAGAATTGGTACTTAATAAATATTCATTGCCCGAGTACAGACTTCCTTTCTGTCACTTCTCTTGCAAAGGTAATTATCTCAAACGTGCTCATTTGGCTGTTCTTTCCCGCATTGCAACACCCCTTCCACCATCAATCATCCAGCATTATCATCATCCTCATTAAAAATGCCTCATCCCTCATCAAACTTTGGTGACAAAAGGAATTTTGTTATTAACTACTCGTACATCGGGTGAAGTTGATGGTTATAATAATAAAAATATCAATAAGCACCACTGCATACCAAGAGCTTCTGATTAATTGTGTAAGAACCTGGCAGGTATTATCTCATTTAGCGATGGTCTTTATGTTTGTTTGTTTGTTTGTTTGTTTGTTTGTTTGGGTCCCCATTTTATAGATGCTAGAGTTAAGGCTCAAAGAATATAAGTCCCTTGCCTGGGGTCATATAAAGCAGAGCCAAGACTTGCACTAATGCTAACTGATAAAAGACCCCAATGCCCACAATTCGGTTGACAGAATTAGAGTAAGAATTGAGGTCTTTTATACTTTAGTCTATACTCTTTCCAAGTCCTGCTCATTAAATAATATATCATGCTGTAAAACCAAGGGATAAAATGATCATGCTCTAAACCCAAAGGATAGAATTTCAGACCATTCCCCTGGGCTCTGAGACCCAAGGCACTTAGCCTCTTGGACTCTTGCACCGTATAGGCACAGAAGCAAGAGCTGCTAATGTCGCTGGCTGCTGGCCTCCAGGCTGGGCTGGAAACCAGGGGCTGGGACTGTGCTGAGGCAGGGAGCGTGAGCACAGGGCTGACCACTTCAGCTGCCAAGTACATAGTGGCAGCTGCCGGCCCTCCCAAGGAGGGCCTGGAGGTCACAGCCCTCTTTGCAATTACATTGTCCCAGGTCTGCCAGCTCCTTGTACCTCTGCAATCCAGACAGAAGGTGCCTGCTTGTGGGCAGGTTGCAGAGCGCATCCACGCCAGACCCTCCTCCCGTCCTCTCCATGGCGAGGCCAGAGAATGCCAAGCCACAGGCATGCTGTCACCTCAACAGGGCCTCCAGACGGGCTGCTGTGCACCTGGTACAGACCTTGATGCTTGGCGTTCAGGACCAGGCAATCGCTGAGTCTGATATAAATGCCCTGAAGAGGGCGGAGAGGGGGGGTGGGCAGCAGGAGGGGTGTTCCGCTCAGGAGGAGAGAGGGTCAGCTCCTGGGACCTGACCTCCATTTCAGAAGAAGTGCTCCATTGTCTTGGATAGGATACCAATCCTGAAGTGAGGGACTCTAACAAGCTTCCTCCATTGTCTTTCGTGGGAAAGCCTATACAGTGTACAGGCAGACCCTGTAACCCTCCCACTTACAGGCAATGCCTGCTTTCCCTTTAAGGTTATGCAAACTGGCCCTTGCTTGGAATGGTGGAATCCACCCCCACTCACGACAGATTCTTTATCACAATCAAGCGCCACTTACACAAGTACCTCTTCCAGCAAGCCAATACCAGCGCCAGATCCTCTGCCATCAAGCTGATTCAGACTCATCTCGAAACAGAGAATACCCCCTAGGGTTTCCCGGTCTGGAAATCCTTATGGAAAGCAGACTGCCACACCTGCCTCTCAAGTTGTGGTTGACAGGTGTAGCTCAAAGGTCAGGTGTTTTGAGCTTTATCCATTGGACCACCTTGCTCCAAACTCACTACCAATGAGTCTGTGCCGACTGCTGACTCAGAGAGATCCTGTAGGACAGGGTAGAACTGTCTCTCTGGGTTTCCAAGACTTTAACTTTACTGGAGTAGAAAGCCCTGTCTGTCTCAAGAGCAGCTGGTGGTTTCAAACTGCTGACCTTGCCATTAGAAGCCCATCACATAAGCACTACACCACCAGAGCTCCCCCTTCTTACACTATGGAAGGCTAAATAAGAGCTGTCTGCACCTGTTTCAAATGATCTACAAATTGAACCTAAGACAGACATAGGAAGAAAATGCCATACATAACTCAGGGACTTCCTCTAGTCCCCCAAAGAAAAAATCCTTTGACATTGAGTCAATTTCCACTCATAGCCTCATCTAAACATCATTTTTGTTGTGCGTGAAAACCCCAGTGTTTATTGATTGACCATTGGCTTCCCAGGAGGCCATAATAAAGTATCACCAAATGGGAGTTTAACACCACAGCACTTTCTTCTCACAGATCTGGAGGGCAGACAGCTGAAGCCACAGTGTTGGGAAAGCCATGCTCTCTCTGGTGGCTCTAAGTGAAGGTCCTTCCTTGACACTTCTAGCAGGGCCTCACATGTTCCTTAGTTGATGGCAGTGTCACACCCATTCCTTCCTCTCATCCCATGGCCACCTTTCCTCTGTATCTCTGTGCATCTCTCCGGCGTTCCTCTCCTCTTTTATAAAGCCATCTTGGACTAAGGCTCACAGAATTCTCTCATAGTGATCTCTGGGCTGGCACAGTGGTTAAAGCAGGGGTGCTCAAACTTTTTAAACAGGGGGCCAGTTCACTGTCCCTCAAACCTGTTGGAGGGCCGGACTATAGTTTAAAAAAAATTATGAACAAATTCCTATGCACACCGCACATGTCTTATTTTGAAGTAAAAAAAAACAAACAGGGCAAAAACACTCAGTGGGCCGGATAAATGTCCTAGGTGGGCCGCATGTGGCCCATGGGCTGTAGTTTGAGGATGCCTGGGTTAAAGCATTGGGGTACCAACCAAAAGATCAGCAGTTTGAATCTACCAGTCTCCACGAGGAAGAAAAAAAATGTGGCTGTCTGTTTTCATGAAGATTTAAAGCGCTGGAAACCCTACAGACAGTGCTACTCTGATCTATAGGGTCACCAGGAATCAGAATTGACTCAACAGCAGTGGGGTGGGCTTAGTCGAAGTGTTCTATCCTGCTACCTCAGCTAACTGCCGCTGCAAAGACTAGTCTTTACAATGAAGACCCTACAAGTACCTGAGCCTAGGATTTGAGCATATCTTTTGGGGAGACACAAATTAATGTAGATGTGCCTCTATGTTATGCTCAACCACTTATAGCGACTTCCTTGAGACAGCTGGACAGCTCCGATGTCTGGCTGTGGTGCACTGAATCACTCTGTATGCCTCTACAAGCTCTAGTCTTTGTAACTCTTACCAAATAACTGCCCCCTCCCCCAAATGCCAAACTCACTGTCATCAAGTCGATTCTGACTCATGGCTACCCTATAGCACAGGGTAGAACTACCCCTGTGGGTTTCTGAGACTGTAACTCTTTATTAGAGTGGAAAGGCTCGTCTTTCCCCTCAAAGCAGCTAGTGGTTTCAAACTGCTAACTTTGAGATTAGCAGCCCAATGAGTAACCCACTATACCACCAGGGCTTCACCTGGGTCCCTGTGCTTAGAAGTTCCTTGACACCAGAGCCAGAGAAGGATGAGAAGAAACCAAGGCAGAGACAGGTAAGCAGAGACAGCAGGACCAAGGGATCAGAGTGAGACAGTGGTGGGATTTTCAGCTCAGGGAGCAAGAAAGTCACGTGCTCTTAATCAGAAGGCTTGCTGGCAGAGTGGAGTCCCATCGGGTACTTTTTGTGGGGAGCTAGAGATGAAAGGCAAGACCCGTAACAATTTTAACACATTGGGCTGCTAATCATAAGGCCAGCAGTTCAAAAGAATGCCCGCAGGTTGATGCTTACTGGTCGAGTGAGGTGGTCTAAGGTGACCAGATGTCTCGCTTTTGGTGAGACAGTCCTGATTTTTAACAATTTTTCCTGAGTCCTGTGGCGTTTATAAAAAGTCCCGATTTTTGGAAAGAATGCACGACAAGCCTAAGGGTATATGGTTTTCGGCTGCCATGTGGCTATCTCGCCAGGATATGAGTTTTATCAAGGGTGTCCCACTTTACCAATGTTAAAATCTGGTCACCTTATTCGAGGCCCTAAATTGACTAGAGCCAAAAGAGCATGGCACCAATTGCCGAGGCAGAGCAGAAGCCAAGGGGCTGCCTGGTCAGAGCTGAGGGCCACAGAGAGCCCTGCCTGTGGATGCAGCTGAGAAGAGGCTTTCCTGCCAAAAAAAAAAAAATGTATCCTGAATAGTTCCTAAATTTTAATGGTAACCTGTTACTTCCCTACTAAATCCCATTATTAGAAATGTGTCTCTGATTTCTGGGTGGCCATTGCAACAGGGTATCAAACCAGCAGAGAAACAAGTATTGTGGGAGGGATGGTTGCTGTTAGAATTGGTAGATTCTAGAATTGGAGGCACGTTTGACCTCTGCCTCATAGAAATCAGGCTTAGGTTACTGATGCTAGCCCTCTTGGTCCTCCTCCCCCGGCTTGAGGAGTTAGAGGAAGTTAGGCACCCCCATCACATCATTTGTATATTGGATGAAAACATGTCCGGATATACTTGAGAAAGACTGGGGTCCACTGTACTGTTTCATGCTCACGTGACTTCCTCATCCAGTTGGAGTTTAATTCTGTGGTGGCACTTGTGAGTACTAACAAGAGGCAGCCATCACACACCAACATCCTGAGTTTTTCCCCCCAGATCTGCTAGGGCAGCGGTTCTCAACCTGTGGGTCACGACCCCTTTGGGGGGTTGAACAACCCTTTCACAGGGATTGCCTGATTCATAATAGTAGCAAAATGACAGTGATGAAGCAGCAACGAAAATAATTTTATGATTGGGGGTCACCACCACATGAGGAAGGTTGAGAACCACTGTATTAGGGTCATATGTTCTGTTGTACTCTATAGCTTGCTTTTTCCTCCCTTTTCTTTATTTGGTGAAAATAAACACAATAGATTCTGCCATAGACCTTCCTCTCATTTTGAGATCAGCTAGAAGGATTAGGCAGGAGCCCTGTTGGTGCAGTGGTTAAGGCCTCAGGCACTAACTGAAAGGCTGGCTGTGCAAACCCACCAGCAGCTCTGCAGGAGAAGGCTGGGTGACGCTAACGTGAATATGCCAGCCCGGGGAAGCTATGGGGGCCAGTCTCTGCTGTCACATGGGGTTGCTATGGGTCAAAATCAACTCCATGGCACCTAACAATGGGAAACAAGACCCTCTACCTACTCTCAGGACAGGGGAGAAAAGATACCAAGAACAGGACAATCTCTTTTCAAGACCTATTGCCTCTAAAACCAGAAGGAGTTGAGGAAGCGTGGGTTCAATGATCTGGGAGCTGAGAAACAAGAGAAGAGCAAGAGGGAGTTGGTGACGTCAGTATTTGCCACTCGCAGTGTCTTCTTCCTCTCCAGGAAAGTGAGCTTGAAGTAAGTCAAACTCCACACAGAGAAAGCTCAGAATGTATGACCAAAGGAAGACAAGACGTCTTGGAAATGCTTCGATTGACCAACACGAACAGATCTTGAAGTCAGACACGTCAATGCTGGGACTGTGACAGGCTGAAGGTATAGTCTATGTGTTAAACAAAAAGACAGGGGGTGCGGTGAATTGGGCTTCAATAAAAGAGAACATATCTTTATCAGGGCTGACAGAGATCATTAAAAAGTGAAAGCAGAACCCGATATATTGATGAGGCCTCTAGAACTTGGCCTTACAACCATGAGCTGTTTTCACCAGAGTATGTTTTTGCCTGTTTCATGTAGCGAAATCCAATCTCATATAAGTTTTTATTGGTTCCAAGTGATAGATAAGCCTCCTAAAGTATGGTCTAAATCAATATTCTATTCCCCAAGTTAACTGAAACTGCAGGTTCAGTTAATGACTAGATATAGATGCAACTCTATAAATACACAGCCATACGAAATACTTTTTTAAATGGGGGAGGAGATATTCAGAACAGAACTTTACATTGCAGGAGCAACTTGATTGGATTTCGAACGCTGAAATAAATAATGTATGAGCACATCCCACATTTCCTACTGAAACGGGGTATACCACCTATTAACAGGCCGGCTTTATGAGCCAGGGTAAAAACTGGAGACCTGAGGACATGTAAAAATATTTCAATTATCCAAACAATAATAATACATAGCATTTATTGATAACTAACATGTGTCAGCTTTTGTGTGTGTGTGTATACTGCTTTACCATTCAATTAATCTTAGGAATCTTAATAGTGAGACAGTGAGGTACTCTTAGCATTTATATTCACAAATTTAAAAAGAGAGAGACACAGAGAGATGCACAAAGAGGCAAGTGACCTCCCCAAGTTCCCACAGCTACTAAACAGTAGAACAAGGCTTCAGATATGTTCACACTATCAACAGGCTTATTTACCCCAACAAATGTGATCTAAGTACCAAGAAGAGTTTGATAACCTCAACTCCAACTCAGGCAGCTTTGTGTATATAACCCAGTGAAATGTGACCCAATTCTTCACCATCATGTCTGAGCCTATTGCTGCAGCTTTTGCCCCCATTTATTTCACGAAGTTCTCCCTCCCTCACTGACCCCCTAGTTCCCCAAACTTGATGTCCCCTGCCAGCCTTGGCTTCCTCCTGGCAACATGACCAAAGTAAGTGAGGCAGAGAATGCTCTTCAGGTCCATAAGGATCCCATGACGCATTTTCAGAAGTAGACTGCCAGGCCTTTCTTCTTAGTCTGTCATCTGGAAGCTGTGCTGAAACCTGTCCACCATGGTTCCCTCACTGGTTATTTGAAATGGCAGTGGCATCATTTCCAGCATCACAACACCACGCAAGCCAACAGTATGACTAACGAGAGAGGAGTGGTGGCAGGATACAGGGCATAGGTACCAGCAGTCTGTAGACTATGAACAAGCTCCCTTCCTAACTTTGTCTTTAAGAAAGCAACGATCTGATATGTCCCTGGGAACACACGAGAAGCGCTGAATAACCCCTGATCATAGCCACACTGCTGCCCGTGTGTCCTATAACTTACGCTAGTGAATCGTGCCCAACCTTAAATGGGTAAAACATCCCAGACACAAATTTGGCGTGATGGATGTGAACAGGGCTTAGCACACTTCTTCAGTAGAGAACCAAGCCTAAATGAGAACTCGTTGCCATTGAATTGGTTTCAACTCATAGCAAGCCCACGTTTGCAGAATAGAACTTGACACCAGAGGATTTTGTTGTTGTTGTCGTTAATCATTTTACTGAGGGCTCGTTCAGCTCTTATCACAATCCACACATCCATCCATTGTGTCAAGCACACTTGTACATCTGTTGCCATCATCATTCTCAAAACATTTTCTTTCTGCTTGAGCCCTTGGTATCGGCTCTTCATTTGTTTCCCTCCCTCCCCCAAGCTCCCTCCCTCATGAACCCTTGATAATTTATAAATTATTATTTGTTCATGTCTTACATTGACTGATGTCTCCCTTCACCCACTTTTCTGCTGTCTGTCTCCCTGGGAGGGTGTTATATGTAGATCATTGTGATCAGTTTTCCCTTTCTCCCCCCACCTGCCGCTTCCCCTCCAGGTATCACTACTCTCATTATTGGTCCTGATGGATTTATCTGTCCTGAATTAAGAGTGTTTCCAGCTCTTATCCATACCCCTGTTGGTCTATCCAGACTTGTAAGGCAGAATTAGGGTCATGATAATGGGGGGGAGGAAGCATTAAAGAACTAGAGGAAAGTTGTATGTTTCCTCGGTGCTATACTGCACTCTGACTGGCTTGTCTCTTCCTTGTGATCCTTCTGTAAGGGGATATACAATTGTCTACAGATGGGCTTTGGATCTCCACTCCACATTCCCCCTCATTCACATCAATATGAGTTTTTTGTTCTGGGTCTTTGATGCTTGATACCGGATCCCATTGACACCTTATGATTACACAAGTACACAGGCTGGTGTGCTTCTTCCATGTGGACTTTGTTGCTTCTCAGCTAGATGGTTGCTTGTTTATCTTCAAGCCTTTAAGACCCCAGATGCTATATCTTTTGATAACCAGGCACCATCAACTTTCTTTACCACATTTGCTTTTGTACCCACTTTGTCTTCAGCAATCATGTCAGGAAAGTGAGCATCATAGAATGGCAGTTTAATAGAACAAAGTGCTCTTCCATTTAGGGAGTACTTGAGTAGAGGCCAAATGTCCATCTGCTACCTTAATACTAAATCTATAAATATATGCACATAGATCTATTTCCCCATCATCATGTATGAGTATATTTACATATGTGCATGCCTGTGTTCAGACCTCTATAAATGTCCTTTGCCTCCTGGTTCTTTCCTCTATTTCTTTTAACTTTCCTCTTGTCCCATCCATTGTCATATTCAGTCTTTGGGCTTCAGTAATTCCTCTCGGTTACATTGCCCTTGATTAAGCCCTACCAGGCCTACTATACCAACCTCGCCATCGAATTTGGATCACTTGTTGTTCCCTTGTCCCTGGGGTTATTAACACCCACTTCATTTCCCCCACCTCCCCCTCTCCTATGTCCCCCCAGAACCATCAGTCCTGTTGTCTTCTTCTCCAGATTGTTTATCTCACCTGTCTTATCTAGATAGACATGCAGAGATAATAATATGAACAAAAAACATAGGATTTTTATGGCCATGATTTTGGGGAGCAGATTCCTGGACCTTCTTTTGGAGGCACATCAGAGTGGCCCCCCAACCACGAGCATTTAGTTAGTAATCACACGCTCAACCATACGTAGTAAAGGGGTCAGATAGTGGCTATCTTAGGCCTTCAAAGACCATAGGTCTCAGTTATGGCTACTCAACACTGCCACCATAGCACGAATTCAGCCACAGACAAAAGTAAATGAATGGGCATATTCAATTTATTCATTTCTTTAAAAAAAAATAGTCACTAGCCAAAAGAGTCTCCAGGATTCCTCAAAGGCACAAATGTCAGAAGAGGTCCATTATGAACAACCCTTTTATGGATGACCAAACGATGCCTCTCCTTTGTTTCTGCTATAATCATGACTTCAAATATCCTTTCCTGTTCTTACTCCAAATATGCTCGTGCTCACGGGAAGAGTCCCAGTCTTCAGTTCAAAAATGCACTTGTCACACTGTCAATTCATGTGACTATCAGTGACACGATATAGAGGAAAGTATTACTGTATCATTCCATCTATCCCAAACACCCAAGACCAACAGACAAGCAGAAATACGAGGCACCTGCTACATGTGACAGCAATCAAAGACCTTACACATCACTCCACTGCCAAGATCCAGACACTGCCGAGAATCTGACTGATGGTATCATAGTATACCCATTTCAATGTATGGCTAGTTGGGGAAAAAGTATCAATTGAGTGAATTAAGCCCCACCATCCTTAGTGCATGTCTTCTACCCTCAAGGACACAAGATGGTCACAAGAAATTGGAGGGCAGTAGACAAGAAAGACTGACGCATAGATTCCTCTTGCCTTTTTCCCCCCACAGTAAGATTCTGATAGTACCACTTCTATGACAGCTTAGGAGTGTAGCTGAGTTCCACAAAACCCACTTTCTCAGATTGTTCCTTCCCACCGAGGACCCACAGACAACTATGGCTTCACTTTGGATACCTCAGTATTGCTAATAGTTCCTACTTCCTCACCCTGTGCCTATTCCCTCCTTTAGGAAGGCTCTCAGAGCTGTTTCCCACCAGAACCCTGACCCATCTTACCTCTGACTTCTGAAACTACTCTCCC
>NW_022103915.1:16395535-16397642 GCF_000313985.2 Echinops telfairi | reverse complement strand
CTGAGGAAACAATCATCAGGGATATAATCTGAGTAAGGGTTATCACTTCATCCTAATCTCCCCACCACTGCTTGGCTGCTCACAGCAGCTACCATGGTGGAGTTGATGACGTTCTGTTAGATTATGTCATGGTGAGGTTTCAAATGTCAAACTACTGAGAACCCTTGTCCAGCCAAGTTGACACAAAACAGACTCTGACACTCTTCTCACTACCGTGTTTCCCCGAAAGTAAGACATCCCCCGAAAATAAGACCTACTTACAGTTTTGCCTCTCGCTGAAATATAAGGCATTCCCCCAAAAAAATAAGACCTCCCTGAAAATAAGGCTCCCCCGAAGCTACCACAACTCTGGATTCTGGACGGTAGCGGTGGGCACCACAGCAGCACAGCCCACTGTTGGTTGCAGCGCAGCCAGAGCAGACAGGAAGTGCAAGGACTCTTTTAATAAAACAGTAAATGTGTACCGTATTCATCTTCATGGAAAAATGAGCTATCCCCTGAAAATAAGACCTAGCGCATCTTTGGGAGCAAAAATTAATATAAGACACTGTCTTATTTTCGGGGAAGCAGGGTAAGTAGCTTCAAGGTGCATCCAAAAATTAAGCTCAAAGAAACAATAGCAACAATAACACAGGAGGAGATGTTTTCAAAGGTGCTTGCTGAATCAAATAATAGTAAGATTTTGAATCTGGGTGATGAAGAGAATGCTGGGAAATTAAGGGGAACAAAGCTGATTATTGGGAGTAGGGGAGGTCTCGCCCAATGGTTGTTTAAGTAACTTTCAGAGGCCAAGACAGACATTCAGAAGGACAGACTGGAAATCAGGATTGAGGAGTCATTAACATGGGGACAGTAAGTGAAACCATTCGTAGAAGAAATGTTTTTAAGGACAAGGGTAAGCAACATAGCTAAATGTTTAGTCTCTTGGCTCCACAGGTCGGTATTCAGTTTAGCACAGGGTTAAATTCATCGTCCTCATCAACAGCAGCTCCATTAGATCAAAGACCAAGCTAATTTGCTAACACTATTAAATACATAAAGCCATCAGAAGTAATTTAATGCTTATCAGATATGCTTACTCCCTAATAAACCCTCACCTACCCCTTATTTCTGCCTAATGAGCAGAATGGATTCAGAAAATGAATCTATAATGAAGAATCCTTCCATTTATTTCCATGAAAGGATAAGAAGGGGGCTCAGACTGAAAAGTAGATTGGCATTTAAGGGGCATTTAGCTGCTTCATTGATTTCTATTTCATTTTGGCGCATGTGACGCACGGCTGAGGTTTGTCAACCTTTCGTTAGCCTGGGTAATTCATCATAGTTAAATATCACATATTTAAGCTATAAATGCATTCCGACCATTTAACATGCACTGAGCTGCCTTTAATTTTACAAAGAAAATCACTAAGTCTGATCAGTTTATTCATCCAAGAAAACCGCACAAAGGGAAAGACGGCATCTACCCAGAGGGCATCCACCCTGTTCCAAGGGTGTCACCCTACTGACCTGCTTTCCCTCAATGCATTACAAACCAGGTTTAGGCTCTGAGTGAACCTCTGCCTTGCCCCACCCTGTTGCAATTATGACACCATTGGTAAAGAATCCTGCAACTGGAGGGAGGGAGGCAATCACCTGGTCCAAAGTCCAAGCCCCACACTCCTGCCTTGCTGGGTGCAAAATACCATGACATCCCTATATCGGAGTCTAGGAGCCCCGGGGGTGTAATGGTCACTACCTGAAAGGTCCGCAGTTTGAAACCAGCTGCTGCTCTGAAATGGGGCTTTCTACCCTGTTTCCCTGAAAGTAAGACATCCCCCGAAAATAAGACCTATTTACAGTTTTGCCTCTTGCTGAAATATAAGGCATCCCCCTGAAAATAAGACCTCATTCTTCTTCATGGAAACTTAAGACATCCCCTCAAAATAAGACCTAGTGCATCTTTGGGAACAAAAATTAATATAAGACACTGTCTTATTTGGGGGGAAATGGGGTACTACCATAAGGAGTTACAGTCTCAAGAACCCACGGGGGCAGTCCTGCCCGGTCCTATAGGGTCGCTCTGAGTCAGCATGGCTTTCATGGTGGTGAATACATCAGAGCCCGA
>NW_022103915.1:16389547-16395206 GCF_000313985.2 Echinops telfairi | reverse complement strand
ACACATATCAGGTTAATCGATAAGGTCCCAGACATTGTGCTAGTCAGGAGGTATACTGGGACAAGCCACACTTCTATGATCTCTGTCCCATGGAATGTCCCAGTCAGATGGAGAGAGAGAGCTATGAAGAAAATATAAACCAATGGTCATCCAGTCAGTCCCAACATATGGCAACTCCAGATGGTGCTGTTGGTAAGCATTGGTAAGCATTGGAAGGCTAATCTCAAGGTAGGTGACTCAAACCCACCAGTCACTCTTTAGGAAAAAGATGAGGCTATATGGGTCTGTAAAGATTTAAAGTCCTGGGAACTCTATATAGGAGCCCTGGTGGCATAGTGGTCACACGTCGGGGCTATGAACCGAAAGGTCAGCAGTTGGAAACCTCTAGCTGTTTCTCAGCATAAGGATGAGGATTCTGACTCCCATAAAGAGTGACAGTCTCCGAATCCAACAGGGACAGTTTTACTCTGCCCTATGGGATTGCACTGAGTCAGAATCACCCCCATGGCAGTGAGTTTGAATGAGTCAATTGTGACGTCATGCCAATGGGTCATGTGGTCACAGGAGAGCTGGGCTTCATGGCATTTTCACAAGGAAATCACCAGGTCTTTCTCACAAAGCACTTTGGAGTGGACTTGAATTTCCCTCTGTCCTTTTGGTCAGCAGTGGACCAGGCTAACCATTACCACCCTCCAATGACTCCATGAGGTAACTTAACCCAGTAGGAGAGTGAAGAACTAGAAAGTGGTTCCAGTGCCTGGAGAGAGTAGGCAGGAAGATAAGGGTGTGAGGTGTGCCAATTTTATTTAGTTTCATGATCCATCTACTAACTTAGAGGAATATAAATTATAATGGCTGGGACACAGTGAAAACTATGTGTGTCGCTGACTTTTACTTGATATTTGCGTTATCTGAGAATGATGCTATTGATATCCCCTCATCAACAACTGAAAGTGAACTCCTACACACCACAACTGAGAGCTGCCTCGGCCACCATGCTTCTTGGATTACCTTGCCTGTGGACCCTTTTCCTGTCAACCCCATTGAGTGCTTGCTTTCTCTCTCTCCAAACCATCTCCCTCACACAGTTTATTCTATCCATCTTCTGTCACCTTTATCTCTGATGTACTTTAGAATTTCTTTTTTCAATATATATACTGGTATATTGAATATATATATATATATTTCAGTATAGATAGATAGATGATAGATAGATACCATATATACTTGAGTATAAACCAACCCAAATACCAGCTGAAGCACCTAATTTTACCGCAAAATCTGCATTTAAAAATGTGCTTAAAAACTCGGCTTATACAAGAGTGTATACGGTAGATAGATAGAATGATTGATAGATAGATGATAGATAGACAGACAGACAGACAGACAGACAAACAGACAGAAGGATTTAACTCCTTTATCTTCTCTTTCCAGATCAGGGGGTGGTAGTTAGATTCAACTTTCACATTCATGGAGACTCAACCACAGTCTTTTCCTATATAAAGATCCATTTTGACAGAGATTTCGTAATCTATATGCCTCATCAATTATTTGAAACCACAGTGATGCTCCATAAGAAACTACAAATGATCAGTGGGAAGCAAGTGTCTTCTTGCTCACTCAGCTGCTGAGTTCAGCTAGCTGGGTGTTTCTACTAATCTTGGCTGCACCAACTCACTTATTTGGGGATCAAGAGCTACAGTTCTAGGATGAACCTACTGGGATGATAATTCTTATCGACCGTATCATGGAAGGGTGATCTGTTTTAAGACACTCACTTTTCATATTCAAAAAGAGCAGATTGGACACAGAGGTAAGCAAACAAACCTCAATCACGCCATCTAGTCGATTCTGACTCCTAATGGCTTGTAGACAGTAGAACTGCCTCTGTGGGTTTCCAAGGATGTAACTTTTCATGGGAGCAGAAAACGTTACCTTTTTTCTGCAGAGGGGCTCGTAGGTTCACATTGTGGACCTGATTGTTAGCATCCCAACACTTAACCCACTATGCCACCAGGGCTCCAGACACAGATGGAGGATGACGGAGGCCTTGTGGCAATCACTAAAGAACCAAGGAACCAAAGTTGAAAGAAGCACAGGCATTCCCTTAGAAACATGGCCTTACATCTGGACGTGGGGCCCCCTAGATTGTCAGAAAATGAATTTCTGCTTGATAAATCCACCCATTTGAAGTGTTTCTGTTATAGCTCTACCAAGAAGCTGAGACACATCCTAAGAACCACCACGACACAGGCTTAGCTTCCCTTAGTAAGCTCAGAAAGGAATAAGTAAGCCTGGCATGAAATCGTCCAAAACACTCAGCCTACAGGGCCAATGGTTCCCATCTCATTAGAATGGACAAAGAGCCACATGGACCTAAAGTTTAATCTGGCAGCTATCTTATGGGAGTGTTTCTGAATAGCTAATAATTACATATGGAGATTGCTTACCTCATTTCCCTTCTGTGAGAAGAGGTGATGCAGGCTTGCAAAAGCTGACCTTATTACACCTATCCAGCATCCCCGTAAGGATAACACTTCTTGCATTTTTTTTTTTTTGCTAACTGCAGATGCATCTTCCTTATGGATGTTCAACAAGTGCATGTCAGCCTATTTTTCGACATATCACACTGAAAATTCTCCTCTACGCGCCAATCTGTTTAGACATATGTACTGGCTATTAGGAACCTGGCAGCAATTCTTTATAGATTTTACTTCTGGCTCTTCTCTCTATTTTTGTTTCCTGACCTACCTCTACTTTAAATCAATGCTTCTCAAATGGAGGCAATTTTGCCCGGCAGAGGGCAATGTCTGGGGACACTTTTGATTGACATGGCTAGGTAGGAAGGAGAGTGCGATTGTCATCTAGTGGGTAGAGGTCAAAGATGTTGCTGAGCCTCCTACAGTGGACAGCACAGCTCCCACAATGAAGAATTGTCCAGTCTAAATGCCAGGCACACCTAGATTCAGAAACCCTGATTTATATCATTAAGATAGCCGTGTATATGTCAGTGGCCTCTAACCGACAGGTTGCAGGAGCTCTTTTTTAAACAGAAGAAAATTTACCCTGGAAAGACAGCGCTTCACTGAAACCATAGAGACAGAGGAAAATGGAAACCACAAGCCTCCCCTATGTTGTCATTCCTGTGTCTGGCCCATCTCTTCCAATAAGTCACGCAAGAGTCCAAAAGGGACAGAGGGATCTGGGGAGGGTGAAGGAAGGTATGTGTGCTCTGAGTTTAGACAGACCTAATAGTATACGATTAGCTAGATGGCATTAATCCAATTTACTTACTCATCCCAGGCTGCATTCTCTTCCTGGAAAAATTAAAATAAGATCAACTACCTTACATGGTTATGGTTGGATGAATTCAAAGCTCTAGTAGTGCTGTAGTTACCTGTTGGCCTGTGAGCCAAAAGGTCAGCAGTTTGAAACCACCAGTCTGCTCTGTGGGAGAAAGACAAGACTTTCTGCTCCCATAAAGAGTTATAGTCTCAGAAACCAGCCCGAGGAAGTTCTACCCTGTCCTTTGGGCCACTAAACATTGGAATCAACTTGGTGGTAGTGAATGAGTATAAATAATTTAAACTATGGAGAAGCCTTGGTGGCATAGTGGGTTAGCCTTTCATTGGACTGCTAACCGCAAGGTCAGCAGTTTGAAACCACCAGCTCTTCCATGGGAGAAAGATAAGACTTTCTACTCCCTTAAAATGTTACAGCCCTGGCAGCCCACAGGAGGTGTTCTACCATGTCCTATAGGGTGGCTATGAGTCAAAACTGACTTCTTGGCAGTAAGTGAGTTTATATGAACTAGCTAGCTCAGAATAAGTATTCAGATATTGCCAGTTTCCAATAAATCAAATTGAAATGGGATTTTATATCCAAATACTTTGAGCCTAGCCAGACCTTAAGAGCCAACAAAGACCTAATGAGAAAATATTCCTGCTAATGAGATTATTGGCTCACGTCTTCCATTCCCAAGGGATGGGTTAGTTCAGACAGGGTTTGCAGGAGCAGCTAAGCTGAATTCTGCCCACGTGTTACTAATATGTTTTGGTGCTTCCATATTCAAATCAATTCCACATTAATCAGCTGAGCAGTTCAAAGGCCTTTTGAGGAGGAAAGCCCTAAGTATGGTGGTAGGAGAGTCTGAAAACAAGAAGCTGGAGGCAAATCTTTTTTTTTTTTTTTTTGAGGCAAATCTATTTTTACACAGACATGATCAGTCCATGGTGCATTTTGGAAAATGACTGAGAATGTGGTCCCTGAGCAAAAGGCCCTAAACCTACAATTGGCAACTTTAGTAGAGAGCCAAGCCCATTCTTATTCCTCCTGGGGCTTCTGCAGCCTTCGGTAGAATTATAAATAGCCCTTTGCAAATGTAATCACTGCAAATTACTCTTCTTCCAAATATGCCCACAGTTGAAGAGGTAATCTGTCAGTTAATAGCACACCAGGTATTATCAAATGTGAAACCATCTTCCTTGGTTTTAATAGGATGAGTACTGGTGTCTGATTCCTGTGCTATTTATATGATCCCAATCATCTTTACAAATCATATTGATATTTCCCCCAGGCAGCTAGGCAATATGTATCACAATGTGATATGTGAAAACCCTTTGACCTAGCAAATCTACATCTAAGTATCTTTCTTGCTATAATATCCATGCAGGTATTACAAGGATATACCCAAAAGAATATTAATTGTGTCAGTATATGTAAGAAGGAAAATTGGAAGTACTCTGCATGACCACCGTTGGCAAATAAGATTAAATAAGTGATGGCCCAACCAGCCAACAGAATGAACACTCCACCTCTCACTGCTTACTGGAAGGGTGGCTATGGGCTATCACTGGATCCAAACCAAGCACACTTTAGAAAAAGGCATGCAGTATCATACCAATTGTTTAGGTGGTTAAAATGAATCTATGAAAAACAATGTTTTGAATGTTACAGAAGCGACTTACACATTTCACATGACTGAAACTGGGCAGAGGACTTCTCCTTCGGCTGCTAATGGTCAGTTTGAAACCACTGTCCACTCCACAGGTGAAAGATAGGGTTTTTTACTCCTGTAAGGAGTTGCAGTCTCAGAAATTCACAGGGGCAGTTTCTACCCTTTCCCATAGGGTCACTATGAGTCAGCATCAACTGAATGGCGTTTGGTTTGGGGTTTGGGGCTAACACAGGGAAATTGTTGGATGCTGAGAGAAGGGGTGGGAAGGGAGTCTCTCTTTGGCACTTGTACTTTGTTCTTTTTTTCATGGTAGTGATACGTTGGTCTTATAATTTAAAATGTTAACACACACACAAACACAAGCTAGATATGTTCATAGCTAGTGTCATTACACGTGCATGAGTCTTTCAATCATCCAGAACTAGGTCAGGATACAGAAACAGCACTACGGCTTCCAGAACGGAATGTTTTCCAGGTAGGGCCTTAGGGGCTTACCAAACAGCTGAAGAGCTGGGGGAGGAAGGCTAGGGATCTTCAAAAGTCATCTCAGCTGGAAGAAGCCATGCGGGTAGGTCTTCTCAAGAACTCACTGAGAAATCGTCAGAAGTTCCGACAGCCTCTGGGTAGCTCTCGTCAAAGATTCCAATCTGCAGCAACAAAGAGGGGCATCTTCAAAAGCCTGCTGAACCCCAAGACTGTGGT
>NW_022103915.1:16379661-16388537 GCF_000313985.2 Echinops telfairi | reverse complement strand
CTCTGAAACCCACAAGGGCAATTCTACTCTATCCTATAGAGTTGCTAGGAGTCAGAACTGATTTGATGGCGAAGAGCTACAAGGGAGACACATATTTATGGAAGAGATTCCGAGAGGGAAAATCCAAGCTAAACAGGAATTGGTTAATAATTACAAATATCCCAAAGCAAGTCATAAGAATAATGACCATCATCTTTGTCTCTGGACTTGATCACTTGGCAGTTAGGCTTTTCTGATTTCCTTCTTTCACTCTCACGCAATGTTCCCTTCGCCCTCGTTCCATTACTCGGTTGGTTACTTTTCCTTCCACTTGACCTAGACCTCCTTCCCTGAGGGATCGGGGTCCTTAGTGGAGTGCTTTTCCTGTTACCCTGTCCTGCAAGAATGCTCTATGTTGACTGTAATGCTACAGCCACACACATTTGAATGGTGATGGCACAACATTCTGGCTTCCTGTCTAATCGCCCTTCACACTTTCTTCATTGCTAAAAGAAACCACACAGTCTTCAAATATTTGCACACAGATTCTCAAGGAAGGTGGACTCAATCATCAGTTAAGGATTATACTTGGTCTAAATTCATCAAGGGAAAGCAGTTTTGAATTTCCAGGGATTTCTTGGGAGTGGTCATATGAGTTCTGGCCAATGGGACTTGGAAGACTTTAGGGAAAGACTCTCCTCTCTTGATAAGTAGAGAGATGTGGGGAGAGATGTCTTCTTCTTGTCCATCTTTGGGCATGGCACTATAAAGCAGTGATTCTTACAACTACAGCCACCATCTTTCTTAGTTAGGAAAAGACAGGAGAAGAAGAGAAAACTGACCAGTACATCTCACTGAATGACCCAATCCTTTTTACCTCCTAGGAACCTGGTGGGGACCTTGGTTACTTACTAGTTGGGCAGCTGCCAGCCACAAGATTAGTAGTTCAAACCCACCAGCTGGTTCTCATAAGGAAGATAAGGCTTTCTATTTTGAGAAACATTTATGGTGTCGGAAACCCACAGGAGCAGTTTCACTCCACCCTAAAGGGGGGTTGCTGTGTGTCAGAAATGACGCAATGACAGGGATTTTTATTTTTTATTTTCTGATTTCCCTTCTTGATATATGACATAATAGCCTCTGCTTGTAAGGCAAATTAGTCAGGTATTCTCTTACAGCTGACCTGATACAATTTGCAGTACTAATATTTATTTTAGAAAATAATTTATTAAAAATACTATGTGGCTTCAAATAAATTTATGAAGCACCGATTTGCATCACCTGAATGCCTTTTTGCAAAATAGATGTGAGGATGGAAGAGTGGGGGAAAAATAAACTAAAAAATTCACAGTCAATAATTTACACCAAGATTACATACCCTCCCCTGCTCCACACACATGTACACGTGTCTATGCATGCATATTCCTTTAATATGTTCAGATAGAGTCTGGCAACAATGGGCTTCTGTAGCCTCAGAACCAGGATCCAAGACAAGGCTCGAGGGGAGCAGAGAGATTGTATGAGAAGAATGCTCTTAGAGATGTGGGCAGAGTCCACCCAAGATTTTCAGGCCAGCCAGCAGTTTGGACTACGTGGTTTCCATGAAGAAAAGCCTCAGTGGGAGTCCTGGACCAACTCCACACAGTGGTTGTGGGTTAAGCAAGGCTACTTGGAAAAGCATTAGATTCCAAGCGGCAGCTGTCAGATTCAGTAGCAATCCACTCTCTTCCAATCTGCGCATATGGAAGAGATAACGAGGGATGCCGGCTACTGGGAATTTTATTTTTGCACAACTCCTATATCACATTCCCCTGGAATGAACTGATGAATACAGTTGTGCAGTTTACGAATTCATCTTCCTCAAATGAAATCAATGTGTTTTTTCGTGAGGGACTTTGCCTGCGTTCACTAGTGAGCATGTGTGTCGTTCTGGGTAAAGCTGACAGGAGGAGCTGGGGCGAGGGGAACGAGCAATCTCTGCTGCCATCTTCTGATGTTTGCTGCCAGGAACAGAGAAAGGGGAAAAGGGAAAGCATATACAGTAGCTCTTTCTCTCCACTAAACTAAGACGCCCTTCGGAAAAGGCTTGAACCAAGGAAATTACCTCCTTAGGATCCTGGGAGCCATGGAAACAGGATCCCCATGGGGCCCCATAACCCCCCACCACTCGCACCCTGTTTCCATCCAGTTTAATCTCTTCCCAGCTCACTCAGTGCAGGAGTGTCTCAGCTATGTGCACCTGTTGTGATGCCTCAGTTGAGCCCAGACTTAGACTCCTCAACAGAAAACGATGGCTTCTTCAAGCACTCTATTACTGGACTGAAGGAAATGGACGCATCCCTTTGTTGCTCTTGCCAGGAAAACAAAGGCATTTGAGGCTCAGGTATCCCAAAACAGCGGGGACCAAAAAATGACAGGTTCTTTGTACCCACCCCATTGGTTGGGCTCTTTGGGCTAGGTTTGCATCCAGTAGAGAGAAGCTGGAGTTAGGACCAGCCATTGAACTTCTTTGCATGAGTCTTTGAAGAACTCCGAACAAAAGCCAGGGTCTTCTTGACAAAGTGTGTCTCGGGGTGTCCTCTCCACTTACCCCACTATCCACCCCAGTCTTCTTCGGAGCATCCAGCAGAATTGGCATCCAAGAAGACCAGATGGCAACTAATGGGAAACTGCTCCATTGGGCTGTTCACTGCTGATGGGGGAAGAAAGGGGCCATTGCATTAGTAAGAAGACCAGAGCAGAGAAACCCAAAGAGACATGTACCAAGAAATATGTATGTTTTGATTCACTTAACAAATATTAATTGGGAGCCTAGTGTGAGCTAGGAAGTGAACATACACACACACACTCCTTCATAGAGCTTGTCCCCTCCCAGAGGAGGTATATGTAGAAAAATAAAGCAATGGAGGAAGATGAATAGAAATGGGAGCTAAATATAGTCTAAATAGGCTTGTCTTGGAGAATATCAGTGAGATTGCAACACTAAGGCTTTTAGAGAAAAACCCTAAAAGACATTTAAAGAGTAGGCCATGCTCATATATAGGGAGAGCAGTCCAGTCAGGGACACCAGCACATGCAGGAACACGGAGGACAAAGCATACCTAATTGTTTAGGGAATAGTAGGGAGGCCCCTGTGATGGGAATATGGAGAGTAAGGGTCACAAATAAGAAGAATAATTCAGGATCAGACCTCCCTGAGGCTTACAGAACAGTGGCTTTGGCTCAGAGGGATGTAGGAAACTACTGGTAGATTTGAACTTCCGACTAAGATTTCAAAGAGTCATTTTAGTTGTTGGGTGGAAGGGTCAGAGTAACATGAAATGGTCAAATAGTTATGTGTTTTTTAAAGGGAAGGATCAAAAGGATGTGCTCAGGGGAGTGGAGTATGAAAGATAGAAGGGAATCAAGAATGATTCAATTCATGGTTTTTCACCTGAACTACTGAAAGGGTAAATGAGCAAATTATTGAGTTAACAAATATCAGGAAAAGTGCAGATGCATATGTCGAGGGTGGAAATTTGGCCTAGAGCTCAATAGTTTAGCCTTTTCTTTTTTCACTTACAATAACAGAAATTGATTTTCCCCAAGTTCTGGAAGCGAGATCAAAATCAACACGGCAGTGGATTAAATCCTTCCAGAAACTCTAAGAAAAGATCTTTGTTCCTGTCTCTCTCCTGACTTCTTGTGGCTACGATGACAACCCTTAGTGCTTCTTGACTTGCAGGTGCGTCCCACCATTCCCTCCCTCCAGAGTCACACGTCATTACTCCATGCATAGCTTTCACATTATCTTCTCTCTGCGTGACAGCAATTCCGTTTAACACTTCAAGTATCAGCTACCTACTAGCTTCATGTGCATATGAAAGTTGCACACTGACTGAGGAAGACCAAATAAAAGCCGATGCATATAACCATGGTGCTGGAGGAAACTATTGAAAGTACCATGGACTGCCAAAAGAACAAACAAGTCTGTCTTGGAAGAAGTACAGCCAGAGTGACCCTCAGAGGCATGGTTGGTAAGACTGCCTCTCACATCTTTTGGACATGTTTTCAGGAGAGAACAGAAGGGCATCTTGCTTAGTAAAGTGGTGGGCAGCACCAAAGAGGAAGGCTTTCAAAGAGATGGATTGACACAATGGCTGCAACAGTGGATTCAAGCATAAGAGCAATTGTGAGTAAGGCACAGGACCGGGTGCTGCTTCATTCTGTCGCTCACAGGCTTGCCAGGAGTGGAACCTGCTGAATGACACCAGACAGCCGCAATATTAGCCAAGTGGAAAACATCAGATCGTGAAGTCTGTAATTCAAGGCCAAGACAAAGTGGAAGCCATGAAAATGGTCATCACCAGCTTAGAGACGGCATCTCAGGTCTTGAGATCATGATGCCGTGGCTAGACAATGAGTATAGAGAAGAGAGGGGATGCTGACGGAGTCATCGAACACCATTCCATTACTGGTTCGGGGAGATAAGGAGGAGCCAGCCAGCAGCAGAGAAAAAACAGGCAACTAGTGAAGCAGGAGAAAAGCCAACAGGCTGTCCTGTTCTTGAGGACACGTTACCTACAGATATTGAAGAAGAAGAGACATATTCAATCTCTGTCTATTTAAAGAAGGAGAAGGAGGAATGCAAACAAATGCAAATATAATACCAAGTAGTCTGAGCTCTGAGAATCAGCTGCTTGCCGTAGCAGTGTGAAGATGGTTGATGACGTCCCATAAGCTTCTGTGGAGTGTGGTGTCCACACGTGCGTGCTACACCCGATTCAGAAGAGAATGGGAAAATGGAACTTGAGACAAACATATGGGCGATCCATGTGGAATTTATGTAAAAGCTGCCCCTCGGTGATTCTCAGAACGAATGGAGGCAAAGTCTAAGAGAGAGGCTGATCCTCACCTCTCCCCCAAAGGAAGACTGGGGCCATGGCCATCTAGTCCTTACTGGTAAGGCACCTGAACATCCCTGCAGGCTACTGAAACCATAAGTATGGAAAGTTTGTTATCGTTTTGCTGAATAAAACTTTATGTAACTGACTTTCTTTCTCTTCCACTACAAGGAAATCATTGCCAAGAAGAGAAGTTTTCGCTAGGAGACCGGAAGCAGGCACAGGGGAACCACAAACCTGGGGAGCATGCGTGCATGCAGGAAGCTGGCCCGTGCAGTGACTGCAGCCAATGCCCTGGAGCTGTTGGTTGGGGAAAATGAACCGGCTATGTACACGTGGTGTAATGGTTATGCGTTGGGCTGCTCACCGCAAGGTCGGCAGTTTGAAACCATCAGTCTCTCCAAGGGAGAAAGCTGAGGCTTGCTACCCCGTAAAGAGTTATAGTCTTGGAAACCCGTAGGGGCCATTATACCCTATGTTATAGGGTTGCTATGAGTCAGAATTGACTTGATGGCAGTGAGTTTGGTTTTTGGTTTGATGCAAACTTCCACCTCAAGCACGATAAAATGTGTGGTGTGTGATGTGTGTGTGATGTGTGTGTAGTGTGTGTATAACTGATGTGGTGCATGTGTGGTGTGGTGTGTGTGCATGCGTGCGTGCGTGCGTGCGTGTGTGTGTGTGTGTGTGTGTGTGTGTGGTCTTGTAGAGTGACACTGGGAGCTTTACCTGCTCTCTCTTTACCACTGCAAGACGTGGGCTAGAGGTCACCTGGGGCTGATTGTCAGGGTGGGTCAAATGGCGAGCTTGCTTGACTGCTCACTAGAAGACTGGATGTCCAAGCCCGCTCAGGCAGGCCTTGGGAGAAAGACCTGGTGACCATCAAGAACAAGCCATTGAAAACCCTACTCAGACACACGAGTTGCCGGTTTGGCAGCATTCGGAGCTCTAACCCTTGGTTGGCTCCTTCTTTGCCCCTGGGACCTTGAGGAAGGCTTTTGACCTTCAGTCATCTCCTCATCACTAACCAGGGGACACTAAAGCCTTAGGCTGTCATCTCACCATCCTGTCGCCGGTACTGGCAAATACTTTGTAATAAGCAGGCCCCAAACAATGGGGTGATGAGTCTTATAAAATGAATGCATGTGTCCATGCATGCCCTGGCCAAATGTTATGTTACTGGGAAAACGACGTGAAGCAAAACACGCACAAACACTGGGCGAACTCTGAAGCCCTCGGGGAGATGAAAAGCAGTGGCATGGTCAACCCCTCCATGGTTTTTCCCCTTTCCTGTTGGTGGTGAAAATTGATTAGCTATTAAGTGCTGAGTGAGAAGGTCAGGCTTAATAAATTCATTTGGCTTGCATACAGAAAGCTCTGCTCCTGCCTATGAATAATTATAGGCAGAGATTTCAGACACCGGATCCCTCTCACTGCCTATTCCAGTTGAGGGGGCCCAAATGCTTCCAACAAAATATTGGATCTGAGAGCTTGCACCATCAGAAATGACCCAGGGAATGTCAAGTGCAGAGAAAGGAGGAAGGTGAGGCCCCCACCTCCAGGTGATTGTTTTTCATGTTATTATCTTTATGAAATAATTATCTTGATGAAATCCAAGTGCACTGTCTGACTGACAGAATCATGTTTGGGTGGCACCCTTGGTGACAGTCATTTGTTGCCACGTGGAAAATGTATCCAGAGGAGAAATGACCAGCAAAGACTATCGGGTGTATGTCACCTGCCTGGACTCTTTCTCCCCACTCTGATTCATTTTTCACAGGAGAGCCTGTCCTGTGCTCAGATGGTGCATGGCACAGAAATGCTAAAGAAGTAACTAAATGAAAGTAGACCCTCCTCTAGGTTTATATCTTATAACTTCTAGGAGCAGAATAAAAGCATTAACAGAGACTCCTGTGGATACTTGATCTATCCTTTTTTTTTTTTGTCTTCCTCACCCTGCCCCCCAGCAAGTGAAAATGATATAGACAGATTTTTATTTTTAATATTTAAAGACATGCAGGAGTTGAAATGTTACCTCCTCACTTGCTGACTCACTATGGAGTTTAAAGTTAGTCAAATATCATTGAAGCATATACTTTGCATTAGAAAATAATTAACTCATGCACTGAATCATTTCTAGGGTAAAAAGAAGAGAAAAAGAAGCCCCCATGGTACAGTAGTTCAGAGTGCTATACTTAAACCAAAGGTCAGTAGTTCAAGCCCACCAGCCAACCCATGGTAATAGGCTTCTATCAAGATCACAGCCTTGGGGGTGCTTCACATCCCCTCTTGAGGCTGTCATCAGTCCCAGCTTGACTGCCACCTCAGCCTCTCCGGGCAGCATGCTTTACTCCTGCCTAGAGTGTTTTCCTCCGGGTAGCCAGGCAGGCCACCGCTTTTGACCTTGAGTTGCTCTGTGTGGACATATGTCCTCTCACCCCCGAGTCCCTGCCTGCCCTGGGTAGCAGTTCTGGGGCAGCCAGCAGTTCAAGTCCTCGGGACAGAGGAGCTGGCCAGGGTGGTGGGAGGACGGGTGAGGTGGCCTGGCCTAGGCCAGGGTCATGTACTTAGGTAGCTGGTCACTGTTGACTCTCCAGCCTTCGCTTCTCCTATGTCTGTAGTACAAGGTCCAGTCCCAGTAAAATTTACAGAACTCGGCTTCCTTCCCTTCCCCGCTCCCACCCGTCTTCTCTGCTTCTAAGATCAGAACCATTTGTGTAACACTAATACTTATTAATTTAAGAATGACCTGCATTATGTGGTTGTAAGCAAACCTGATGCTTTCAGATGACCTCCTTACATCTTCCATGTGGAAAAGATGAAGAACCAGACACATGCACCCGACCCTCTGGGCCACCCCAGGTGACTCTGATGTAAGAATGGGATTCCAAACACTCGACAGAAAGGAAATCTGTGGATATGGTATTTTGTGAATGATCTTTTAAATAAAAGAAAACCTTACGTAAAAAAAAAAAAAAATCACAGCCTTGGAAACCCTGTGTGGCAGTTGCTCTTTGTTCTATAGAGTTGATTTTCGATGAATCAGAAATGACTTGAGAGCAATGGGTTTTGGTAAGCTTAGTTTATCTTTAAAGGAAACATGATTACACATTGTATGATATGTGAATTATATGCCAATAAACCTATTTTAAAAGACACTGGAATTTTTAAAGTGGAACAATGCACTAGGGAGGGACATATGCCTTAGGATAATCAAGAGATTTGAGATCAAAAAGGCAGCATTTAGCGGAGGCCAATGTTGGGAAGGGTTAGGAAGGAGGGACAAATAGCAAGAGGAGGAAGGAGAAGAGAGATGCTACATTGTAGGGATTGCAATCAATGACATGAGACAAAATGTGTATGAATTGTTTGAATGGAAAACTGATCTGGTCTCCACACCTTCACCCAATTCACAATGAAAAAATTAAACAAGAGAAAGAAAGAATTCTTACTAGTTCAAGGTTTGCAAGCTATGAGGAAGCCCAAGCCACCTAGAAAAAACCATGTCCAGGTATTCTTGCTGCCAACCCCATGGAGCCCCTACTGAGAGTGGGCATCAGCTGCTGAACATCTGAAAGAAGAGGTTGCTAGAAGACTCAAAGTCTCATTTGGGAAGTCCTCTTCAGCCTTTCAGCATTCCCTGATGATGTCTCAGACACTAGTGAGCAAAGATACTATCACCTGTCTAAATCCTGACCCACCGTGTCCATGAACATAATGAAAGGGTTTTTTTTTACAACAACAACAACAAAGATCATGACATTTCCCGTGACTCTTTGAAATCTCCTCCTATGCCCCAATGCCACTTATAATAATGGAATGGTTATGAAATGCATAATGGATACAGACAAAAGGAAAGGAGAATTTACTGTTGACTTGGAGGTTAGGAAAGTGGGAAGAAATGGAGACAAGGCTCAGGAAATATAAAAGGACTGTCCATATGTGTCTGAAAATATGGAAAAGCTAAAAATTACTGAGCAGCAATTTAATGCTAGAATATTTGATGGAGAATATATA
>NW_022103915.1:16372813-16379559 GCF_000313985.2 Echinops telfairi | reverse complement strand
GTATAAAATCTCTCCAAGGCCCACAGCCAACTGCTGAGATGATAGATATTAGATAAATAAGCTGAGGCTCTCAAAAATTAAGTAATTCACTCAAAGGTGACATGATTATAAGTAGCAGTTCCCAAAGGCAAGCCATGGTGTCTGACTCTAAAGTTCAAGTTCAAGTCTACGACTCTATGTATTATCAGACTCTGAAAGTGTGAGTCATAAAGGTGCTCAAATCCTGTAGTAGAGAAAATAAGTCATTATTCCAGGGAGAGCGCGAGAGAGAGACTAAAATCAACTGCAAACGATGTCACCCACAACAACTCTTGCTGTCCAGCGCTGAAAGCAGTGAGCCGTTGCTGAACTTTCATTTATGTTGATTCCTTACTCTAGTCACACCTCCTGTACAGCAGCCCTTCAACAAGCAGACAGGGAACACCTGAGACTAAGCACTGAAAGCGCTTCATTTGACTCACGCCTTTGCATGCTGCTTTTCATTCAGACTTATGGAAGCCCATTCCTGACAGCTGGAGTAAGGTGAAGTCACACTCAATTCATTCCAACTTGACTCTCTAAGATTAGCTCACCTTCAAATAATTCAGAGGAACCAAACCATAATCATTTCTCTCAGTAACTTCTGGTTGAAAGAGCCTCACCTCAAGTGAGGAAGAAGGTAGAAAGAGAGAAAGGGAAGTCCCCCACACACCCCACATGGATGAGTACAAAAGATGAATGGAGCAACAACGGCCCATGCCTGGAATTCGGAGCACCTAACTACATCAACCTCTGCATCCCACGGAAGGAGGAGCAGTGGCATGAAATGTCCAAGGCTAATGTGTCATCCTGAAAGGGAAGGTCTACAAATAGAACTCTATACTGTTGTGTTAGTCCAGGTAGACTAGAGAAACAAATTCATGGACACTCCTATGTGTTTAAGAAAGAGCCTTATATACAAGAGTAATTGAATATTGAGAAAAATCCCAGTCTAGTCAAGACCAAGTCTCATATTAGCCCATATGTCCAATACCAATGTATAAATTCCTCTTCAGACTCACACAACAATGCAATGATGCCAAATGCAGGAAGATCACAGGCCAGCAGGTGCAAGGTCTTGTGGATCCAGTGGCAGTAGAGGCATCTCAGAGCTGTCAAGGGTTCTCCACGTGGTTCCTTCAGTTCTGAGGCTCTGACTGCCATCAGTCTGTCTCCATGTAGCTTGTCAACCAGAATGTTTCTATGGGAGTGAGCCTGTGTCCCGCCGCCGGTGAGCTATTTATCTCCTTAGCACCTCCAAATGAAGTCATCAAGCTGCGACCTGATTGACAGGATAAACTCCACCCCTGTACTCATAAATTTTCAAATTGACAACAGATTCTGTAACTACCACAAGTTTGTATTTTGAAGTCATCAAGTGGGATAATTAGCTTTTGTGTCAATTTGGATCCACCTTTAAGAAGCTATAGGTGGAGTACAACTTCTCGCTCACTCAGACCTGATGAGGTCTCTTAAGGGGGTGGCCTTTTTAGTATCCATAGAAAAAGATGCTGCAAAGAATTCCCTCTCTTCTTGTTCTTCAAGCTGGCTTGGATCCTGCATCTGGCTTCTTGGGACTTAGATTGGTAGCTCATCATAGGGCATCCTGATTCTGGGAACTTGCCATGTTGCCTGCTGATATTGGATCCACTGGACTCAGCTTCCACCAGCCTGCCGCCTGGTGTGTCCCCCTGCTTCCTGATTCACCAGCTGGCAGCTGTGTGAATCCGGAAGTACTTCCAGCTTAGCATCTGACACACACACTTGAGCCAGACCAGGCTTCCCCGATCTGCAGCTACGTGGGCTGCTTTCTTGACACAGATATCTTTCTTGACAGAAATTTCTTTCTTATATATAAATGAGTGCTACTGGTTTTGTTTCTCTAGGAAACAAATGTTGGCATAGGAGGGGACATGTAGGCAAATGCAAATGATGTCACTTTCAAAGGTAATTCCCAACAGGGGAAACTATAATAATGATATAACAAAATGTGACTCATCTATTTATTTATTCAAATAAACATGTGGTGGGGGGAGGGTTGAGCATCTATTTTGTGCCAGGAGGTATGTCAGCCTCAGAGAGTACACACATAAATAAAGGAAAGTCTTGGTCTTTAAAGAGCTTCCACTGTTGAGCTGGTAGCAGACATAGAAATATAGACAGGCAATTATGTTGAGGGTCGTATTGAGATGTTCAAGACAAGAAGCAGAGGGACAATTAAGAGATGATGAGGCCCTAAACTAAGGTCGTGTGGACAGAGACATAGGAAGAAATATATTAAAAATAGTTTAGAATAAAAAATCTAATGATTTATTGGATGTGGAGCATGCTAAGAAGAGAGACTCAAAGCCGTCTCTTGCAGATTTCTAGCCTGGAAGAAAACCAGCCAATGATATGCGCTTCAGACTTCCACTCATCTATCCACTCATTTAACAAATATTTATTACATACATCCTCAATAAAATGCCAAAGACTTTAGCATCTTTTACTAATCTGGTATATAGAGTAAAAGAAAATCTGTCTCAGCAATTTAGACAAAGGAATATACAAAACATAAGGCCTTAAGAGCTAAGATACATAGGATACAATGCAATCCAACCCTTTCAAATAAAGAACAAAACATCATGTCCTATCAAATAATACTATGAACACCCATAGGTGCTAAGCATCTTGTGAGACTAAATCTCAGGACAGACCTTTAAGGTAGCTTTTATCATACCCAATTTGCAAATAAAGAACGTGAGGCCGTGAAGATGAAGCATCCTCTAGCCCTGGTGGTGTTAGTGGTTACGCATTGGCTGTGATCTGCCAGGGTGGCAGTTAGAAACCACCGGGCCCTCCAGGGGAGAAAGATGGAGCTTTCTATTCCTGTAAAGAGTTACCGTCACAGCGGTAAGCTCACAGGGGCGGTTCTAGTCTGTCCCATAGGATCACTATGAGTTGGCATCCACTTGATGGCAGTGAGTTGTTTAGTCTGTTGTTTGGTTTTTGAGTGTTATATATAAACTCGTTATTAAAATAGCATAATACAGAAACCAGCCCCGTCTGACTCCAAATTCCATGTGCTCCCCACAAAGTCTGACCACTGCTAAGAAGGACAAGTCAACATACAAATGTGGATCCATATTTTCATGAGTAATAGTAGGGACTTGAGCTGTTTTTCAATTCTCTTCTTCAGCCCAATGGCCCTTAGTGTAACATTATAGTAACATGCATTAGCTTCTTAATTCAGACATATCCATTTTATAAGTCATATGACTTAACTGAGATTATTTTCTTCCCTAACTTCCTTTCCTCCCTAACTTTCTTCTTTCTGAGTTTCATTCTAGAAGCAGCGGTGTGCACATCAATTGTACACATCAACTCCAAATTGCCTGATTTCACACTGTTAGCTTAAAATTTGCCATGGCGAAAGTACTCACACCTCAAGAGTTAGAAAATCCTGCCAAGCATGGCTGACTGTCATTATTTAGGAAAGCCAGTTGCTGGATTTACCAGTACACCTCGGTTTATGATAACTCTGTAGAGTATATGTTGGGCACAGGAAAGTCTGCTAACAGCAAGGTAGGTGGTTCAAAGCCACTATCCCCTTTGCCAAAGAAAGATGATGCGATCTGCTCCCCTAACTATTTTCAGCCTCTGAAGCAACTATAGAGGGTTGGAGAAGTTGAAATGGACTAGAGGGCAGTGTTGTTGTTGGGTTTGTTTGTTTGTTGTTGCAATCAATGACATGGAACAAAATGTGTATGGCTTCTAAATCCCTTTCCAACACTGAATGGATAGGCACTGATAGTTTAGGGATAGCATTCATAGTATGTATGTGACAGACATATATTCAACTCCCAGGTAGTACACCTCATGTGTAGCCACCACCCATTGTTCAGTAGAGCCGTGCATGTTGCTACAATGCTGAATAGGACTCGGTGGAGCTGTCAGCTTAAGACAGAGTAGGAAGAAAGGCCTGGCAATCACCTCCCAGACGCAGCCAATGAAAATCCTATGGATCCCAACTGCCCCCCTTTATCCCCATGACTCAACAGCAGCTAAGTGCCACACATCTGAGTGGACGGAGGTTTGGGTTTTATTGTTTAACATAAAAACAAGGAGAAGAAAACATGCATCACCCTTGATGTAACTTTTTGGATAAAGGAGAAACCAGATTATTACCAGGTGGTCTGGGCAGAATAAAATGGCATTGACTTAAGCTCGGTTTTAAAATAAATAAATAGAATTTCTTTCCAGAATAATGTTTTTGATCCAGGTTTCCCTCTCTGATCACCCTTGGGGATTTGTTTCTAGCTCATAGTGTGTTTGGGGCTTCTTTATTTTAAGTAAATTGATGAGATTTGGGGGCAGGAGTATACAGCTACTTATTCAAAGCATGACTCCAGGATCGGCCCTGAATAGTGACTAAGCCACAGGCCCTTAGAATTATACATGCACTGGCCAGGGCAGATGACAATTACACATGATCATGTGGTCGGCATGATTTCTCGACTGCCAAGATTGAGTAACTAGAACAACTTTGGAACAGTGTTGGTCTAAGGGAGTGGAGACATTTTCTCATGTAATTCATTGCTGATGTCTGAACCCCTAACAGAGAAATTCCCTTTCTAAGCAGCTCCTGCTACCATCAAAAGAATCTTTTCATACTGCAAGATGGAAAACAGAATAATAATTCATTCTTTCCTGGGGAGAAGGGGGGCACTATGATGAACTATGTAGGCACACATTAGCTTAGAATTATGGTGGACTTGAAGAAAGCATGAATATTAATTTGCAAAATTTTGAAAGGGACATGTTTATGGCAATTGGATGATTGCTTACTGGTAGTTTTGTCATAATAATGTTTAAGTCGTTTTTATACCATCTCAGACACAAATAGCCCAGCAATATCATCAGCAGCCTTCCAAGAGCACATCTTCTTGTACAAATACTTTAATATCAATTAAATGATACCTGGCAGAGTTCTGAATCTTGCAGGAATTGGCTGTCCTTGGATAAGCAGGTAACCAAAGAAGAAACTTGGATAGTTATTGCTACAATGGCTACCAAACACAGAGCTCTGTTTAGCCTAAAATCTCAGCCTAACTCTGGCTTCTGAAAGCTGCTGGGGGTTGCCCCATCATTCCAAGGAGAAGGAGGAAGTTAAAATGGAAAAATGCTGTGGTTTTAGGAGGGGTTTGTAAAAACCTGTAAGGCGGTTTTGTTTTGCTTTTGTTTTAATTGAAAATTTCAAAGTTACATTTCCAATCTCTGTGAGTTATTGGTAGGTACAGGTAATTTTGTTTTAAGTCTAAGAAAGCAGAGGCACAGCTGTTAAAATAATCAATGTTCTCCCAAGAAAACGGCCTCCTGACTGTGTTAGAGGTATCCTGGCAAGGAGCCCACCGCCTGCCACCTTGCATTTGAGAGGACGGGGTCATGACGCACATGGATATGTGGGAAAGAGAGTGGGATTTCCATCATGTGTTGCAAATTCCCAAACCATGCTTTAAAGAAGATGTATGTGACACCTTGAGAGCCACCACTTACAGGTTCCCGTCTATCCATCCTGGTGGATGTGTTTGTGGATCCCACAAATATGCATTGGTGATGCATTAATCCACGCTTTTCCTGTTGGCTCAACCAGCTGGAATGTGGTTCTCTTTGACCATGGTGTTCTTGCCCAAGTTCTCCTCCCTTGCCTTTTACACACAGCTTAGGCACCCACGGTTTCTACCTACTCTTAATCCCCTTTTCACCGCAGAGCTGGTGGGGAAGGTGAACATATTGATACACATCTGACACAGTGATTGATGTCATGGCTAATGGCACAATGGAAAAGGATCAGGAATGACAGTGAAGATAGGAGGCATCGAATGTACTATCTATTTGCTCTGTGGTGCTTCTCGGTGTCAGCTAATGCCTTGTGGTGCTCTGTAATGATCTGTGATGCTCTGTGGTGCCCAGTGATGTCCAGTGCTACCTTATTAGGCCAAGTGATATCCACTAAGTTTCAGTGATGTTGAGTGACTCTTGGTGATGTCCATTTATGCATGGTGGTGCCCAGTGATCCCTTGTGATGTCCATTGATACCCAGTGATATCCAGTGATGCCCTGTGATGCCCAGTAATGTTCAGTGATTCTTTGTGATGCCACATGATCCCCTGTTATGTCTAGTGATGCCCTGTGATACCCTTTGATAACCAATGGTTCCCAATGATGCCCATTAATGCCTTGTGATATCCAACAATATTCAGTGATGCCTTGTGATGTCTAATGATGTCCAGTCAGTCCTTTTAATACTATTTGATGTCCAGCAGTGTTCAATCATTCCCTGTGATGCCCAGTGATATCCACTTACACCTTCTAATACCTTTGACGTCCAGCAATGCCTAGTCTTGCCCTGTGATGTCTGGAGGTGGCTGATGATAAGGATGGTGGCCAGTGATGCACAGTGGTAATCTGTGAAGTACTCGGACACCCAGGGATGCAAATGGCATCAGCTCCCTGAAACCCTATTTTCTCACCCAGAGATATGAACCAAGTAAGTCATTTATTCGATTCATATTGATTAAGTGTCCACAATGAGCCAAGCACTGTTCTAGGTACTGAGGATGCAGCAGTGAACAAATCAGACAGAAATCTTTTTCCTCCTTGAGCTACATTTCAGCTGTGGAGAGAAAATAAACAGATAAAGTATGCAGGACGCTCAGAGGAGCGAAGTGTAAAAGGCAGATGCAGTG
>NW_022103915.1:16370494-16372276 GCF_000313985.2 Echinops telfairi | reverse complement strand
AGAGGCAAAGTTCACCTCTGGTGCATTGTGAAGGGAAAGTCAACAGAAGGTGGCTGATGCATTATTCATCAGTTCTCAACCTGTGGGTCGTGACCCCTTAGGGGGTCGAACGACCCTTTCACAGCCGTCGCCGGATTCATCACAGCAGCAAAATGACAGCTATGAAGTAGCAACAAAAATAATGTTATGGTTGGGGGGTCACCACCACATGAGGAACTGTGTTCAAGGGCCGTGGCATGAGGAAGGTTGACAACCACTGCATTTGATGCAAGAAGCGGAGGTGTGGGAAGAAGAGGTGCGAGTGAGCTGAACGGGAAAATGGAGAAACAAAACAGTCAAAAGTTCGGAGCCCAGTTCCGAGGTGGAAGAGGTGAAGAGAAGGATCCAGAGTTGGGTTTTGCACGTGTTAAGTGTGCTTGTTGTCCATATCCCAGCGGAGACAGGAAGTGGATTCTTGTGTAACCCCTCAGAGAGGGTTAGAAGAACTCCTTGAAGATGCTATGTGATCAGATAAAAACCGGAAGATTAATATTAGTTAACACTGACTGAGCATCTTATGTGTTGCTGACTGCCTTACGAACTTTTCGTGCCTGTGAGCCTCACAACAAACCAAATCAGGAGATGGTTATCATTGCCCTTTTATTGGAAAGGAAACGGAGGTGAAATATTTGGCTCTGATAGATTTTTTTTTTTTCAATATTCTTCAGCTTCAACCTGGACTTACCTATGAGCAGTTAGTGGTCTGTTCCACAGTTGGCCTCTGGCCTGGTTTTAGCTGCTGATATTGAGCTTCCCCTTCATCTCTTCCCACAAATGTCATCGATCTGATGTCTGTGTATTTCATTTGGAGAAGTCCAAGTATCTCGTTGCCAAGTGTTGTTATAAAAAAAGGTATTTGCCATAAGAAATTGTTGGTCTTACAAAATTCTATCACGCATCTCCAGCTTCCCTCCTAAGACCACGGCCATGTTTTCCAAGGGCTACTCCTTCCTCTTTGTTTCCAAGTTTTGCATCTCAATTACCCATCAACATCAATGCATCTCGACTGCACATTTGGCCGATTTCAGATGGAAGGCATTGGTAAAATTCTTCAATTTCTTCATCACTAGTTTAAGTGGTTGGTATATAAATCTGAATAAGAGTTATCTTGACTGGATTTCCTTGTATGCGGTTAGATGTTATCCGCATTGTGCTTCAAGATAGGTCTTGAAATGCCCTTTTGATGGTGAGTGCCATGCCATTTCTCCTGAACTACATTCTCCTTCCTACAACAGTAAACTATAGGACTGGCTGATTCAAAATGGTCAATACCAGTCCATTTCAGCTAAGCAATGCCTACAATACTGATCTTGAGGTGTTCCCTCTCATTTTTTATGCCTTTCAATTTTTCTAGATTCGTTCTTCACATATTCTAAGTTCCTGTGATTAGTAGGTGCTTGAAGCCATTTCTTCTCATTTCGAGCGATTCCCCATCACCAAGCAAAGGTCCAGAAGGCTTTACTCCTTCCACCAAATGATGGTCAACTCGACTTTAAGAAAGCAGCTCTTTCTCCGTCATATTCTGAGTGCTTCTCCGACCAGAGGGGCTCATCTTGCAGCAGCATCTCTGACAGTATTCTGCTGCTGAGCATAGGCTTTGGGTGTCTGGTGCGCTTAATTCCCCAGAAGCTGACAGCCTATTCTTTCACTGGAGTCTGTTCCAGGGACATAACTTCCAGCGTCATAACAATACTTAAGCCACCGCAGCACAAAAAAAGTATCAGTTAGGTGGTGGACCTTTTG
>NW_022103915.1:16368316-16370394 GCF_000313985.2 Echinops telfairi | reverse complement strand
GGGGGGGGAGGGTTTTAGGACCATCTGCCAAAATCAAGCTGGAAGGAACTCTGCTTTTGCTTGTTCACGCTTATGGCAAAGCTTCCATAATACAGGAGCAGAAAAGCAAGAAACAGAGATCAGCAGAGAGGCAGAACACACAGAACCCCACACAGCGTGAGAGCATGAGCCAGTAGTGTGAAGGTACAAAGTGGCAAAGCCCTTGAAAGTCATCTAAGTGTCCCCTGTGGGGACATGTTTTCAGCTATTGGGTTCGGATGAACAAATGAGCCACCAGTCTGGAAGGCAGGACACCCCTCTCTCCTTCCCAGGCTTCTGAGGCAGGGCAGGGGATCCAGGGGGCAAAGAGAGACAGTAGAAGCACTGGATCCTTGTCAGAGACTGCTGCCTTCCATCCCTCACTTTTGACACAAAGACTTGTATACACACACACACACCCTGTATAAAAAAGGGATGTGGTTCCCGATTTAAAATCCAGGGGGAGCTCGGTATTTCTAAAGAGCTTGCAGACAAATGTTTTGGCTTAGTTTCTGGAGCTGCTATAACAGAAAGACCTCAAATGGGTGGTTTTGACAAAGAGCAGTTTCTTCTCTGCAGTGTAGGAGGCCAGCAGTTGGACTGCAGGGTGGCAGTGCTAAGGGAAGGTTCTCTCTCTCTGTCTGCTCCGGAGTAAAAGTCTTGTCTCTTTGAAACGCTGCTCCTGGATGATCTCCCAGGGGCTTGGCATCTCCTGTCCCCTATCTTTGCTTCTTGTGGTCTTAAAAGGGAGTTGACTTGACTCAATCACACCCTACATTAGTCCTATCTCATGACCATAACGAAAACAACCCATTCCCTAAAGGGATTATAATCTCAGGCATAGAGGTTAGGATTTACCACACATACTGGGGGGAGTGGGGGCATCACTCAGTCCATGACAGGTATGGCTGGAGTGGAGATGTTCAAAACTAGCAGGAGTCCTTGGCAGCTCCCAAACCGCCAATACGTTGGGCAGTGTCCTGTGGACTTAGGTGCTGCCCATGTCTCTCCCCACCACCCAAGTGAGAGTTGACCTCTCAATCTCAGAGTCAACATCCTTTCTCTCTGGGTCCTCTGGCTAACAACATCTTCCCCTAGATTTCTCAGCTTCCTCTCCACTGCAGATATCAGCCTTGAGCATTCACTAATCATAGAGTGCAGGAGAGATGGAATCTGGCACCAGACCCAACACAGGGGGCAGCCCTGGGGCCTAGCCCTTTGTCCTTCTGACCCACCAGCTCAAAGAGGGGTCAGAGTGAGAACTAGAAATGACATTTGAGTTTAATCCTTTCCCAGGTAAGCAAACCACCATGGAAAGAGAGACTGGGAAACCCGATTTGGCCTTTTTCTTTCTTTTTTTCAAACCCGGGCATCCCTTCACTTCACAAAAGGTTCCTTTATAAAGCATCCCCTGGGAGGCCAGATTCAACGGTGTGGGGAAATTCACAGTTAAGGATTAAGCTGCTAAGAACTAGAATAAGAGCCTGGATTTAGGCGGATCTTCCCTGAAAAGGTCTGGATAGGTTCTTACAACAAAAGTGTCTGACACCACTCAGGCTGTGACTGTAAGGAGGGGGCTCAGTGGCTTCCTGGGTGGTCTGTGCTTCTCTGATCGTGAATGTTCACAGCATGAGAAAGCCTCTGCACCGTTTCTAGCATCAATCCCTGAGAACACTTCATGGAGGTGATTCTTTCTGGACACGGCACCTTTTTAGTTTCAAGTCAAATAAAAGCTTGCATACACCCCAACTGAAGGAGAATGGTGGCCCACGTGCATGATGACTCTCATTTGTTCACTTGGGGGAAATGCAATTTGAAGTGACAGACAGGGAGAGGGCGGGCTGGGTTTGGAAAGCTCTGGACAAAAACTCTGTCACAAGGACTTGAATGTAATAGTGTGTGTTAGTGTTGGTGGGCTAGAGAAACAAATCCATGGACACACATGTGTATAAGAATACTTTCTTCTATTAGATTGGCATTCTATGATGCTCACCTTCCTGACACAACCACTAAAGACAAAGCGGGTGAATAAGCAAATGTGGTGAAGAAAGCTGATGGTG
>NW_022103915.1:16366119-16367819 GCF_000313985.2 Echinops telfairi | reverse complement strand
CTCAGGGAGGAGACAAGCCAGTCAGGGTGCAATGTAGCAACGATGAAAAATACAACTTTCCTCTAGTTCCTAAATGCTTCCTCCCCGCCCCCACTATCATGATACGAATTCTACCTTGCAAGTCTGGCTAGACCAGAGGATGTACACTGGTACAGATAGGTACTGGAAACACAGGGAATCCAGGATGGATGATCCCGTCAGGACCAGTGGTGTGAGTGGCGATACTGGGAGGGTAGAGGGAGAGTGGGTTGGAAAGAGGGAGCCAATTGCAGGGAGCTATATGTGACCTCCTCCCTGGGTGGAGGAGAAGTGGGTGAAGGGAGACGTTGGACAGGGCAAGATATGACAAAATAATAATTTATAAACTATCAAGGGCTCACGAGGGAAGGGGGAGTGGGGAGGGAGAGGAAAAATGAGGACCTAATGCCAGGGGCTTAAGTGGAGAGGAAATGTTTTGAGAATGATCAGTGTAATTAATATACAAATGTGCTTTACACGATTGATATATGTATGAATTGTGATAAGAGTTGTATGAGCCCCTAATAAAATGATTTTAAAAAGAAAGAGATTTATATACAAGAGCAATTGAACATTGAAAAACATCCCAGACCAGTCCAGACCTGTGGGCAGCTCAGCACAGCCCACAGGAAGCCAGCCCTCAAGGCAGGGAGAGTTCCAGGGAGCAGGAAGGTGGAAGGGCAGAGAAAGTAGTTCCCAGAGTCCCTCACCCTCATGTGAAAGGCCACACCCCCAAGGAGGTGTCATCAAGCTACCACTGATTGACAGAGTTAACTCCACCCCTAACCAGAAGTGTCTTGATAAGAAATCATCCAACCACCACCCATGTTTTCTGGGCTCTTGTGAGTTTCTGATGGTGGCTCACAATTCTTGGCATTCCTGGGCTTGTGACTGCCTCCCTCCACTCTGCGCCTTCCCCTTCCTCTCTGACGGCCTGTGGATCTGTCCTCTCTGCCTTTCAGAATGCCAGTCATATGGGATTAGGACCCGCCCTCCTTGAGTCTGACCTCATATTCGATTAGCTACTGACCCCTGCAAAGCCCGTCTTTCTAAATAAGGCCCCCTTCACGAGGATCAAGAGTTAGAACATCAGTGCCCTTGTTTGGGGGGACACAACTTACCTCCTAAGAGATAAGGGGGTAGATGGATAGATAGATAACTAGATAAAGACAGAACAATGCATTTGTTATCATTCTGCCATTGTTATTCTTTCACCAAAAAACATTTGGCCAATAACCTGTTTCTGCCTCACACTGTATCTTGGAAATTGTTTCTGATCAGCATATACAGGCCCATGGCATTCTTTCCAATCACTGTATGGTGCTGTGTTACCTGAGTGAGCCCTGAGTTTTTCAGCCAACTGTGCATTATTGGTCATTTAGGATTTTGCTTGTTTGTTTTGTTGGATTTCACTTTTAAATAGTGCCAACGGTACAGAACCTCAGTGCTTTCCCAGTTATGCAGTCAGTCCGGGGGGGATACATCATTTGTGAAAGACTCTTCTCCATAGATACACCTGTTGCCCCTCCAGCTGGGCCCAGAGGAGTGTCCATTTCCTGCATCGTCACTGGCACCATCATAAGTGATGTGTGTGCCATCCTCTCTTTTGATCTTGCTGACAAACCAGCCCTGAATAGAGGACAGTGGAGGTTAGCTTCTTTCAGCAGGCGTGGCCCTGGGCC
>NW_022103915.1:16363273-16365030 GCF_000313985.2 Echinops telfairi | reverse complement strand
TCTCCGCTTCACACCCAGGGCTGGCCAGGAGCCAGGATCAACCCACAAGTAACAACCGACCGGTGGCTGTTCAAAGCCGTTCACCAGTCACATGGAAGAAAGGCCTGGTGATCTATTTCCATAAACGTTATAACCCAGAACCACCCCCCACCGCACCCCCGGAGCTCAGTTCTATCCCAATCATGGGGGGCTGCCATGTTAGTGCTCTAAACTGAGTAGGTCCTTCATTTTGGCCAGCACCCTTCTTCTCTGAATCAGTTTCCTCACTGACCTGGTATTGAGGTTCCTTAGCTGAAGGTGTTTGCACAGGACACAGTGTAACAGAAAGATCACATGGTATTATTTTCTGAAGAAACTGGACAGAGAATGGTGCTTGAAAACCAATTTAGGGTTGTGTGGTTGTTACGTAATTTCATGTCGACGTGGAGCTATATAAAAGTGTAGGGGTGCTATTCAACCTGTCAATCAGGTCACAGCCTGATGGTGCTTCCTCGTGGGTGCGGCTTTCTCATAAGAAGGGCCCTTGAAACCTCCCCTTCTCTCTCAGCCTTCACCTTTCTTGCTGGACCCTAATAGCTACCAGAGCCACGGCCATTGAATCCACATGACTTTGTACCCACTGGCCCGTGATCTGCATCATTGCATGTGGCTGTGTGAGTCTGAAGAGGGGCTTACGGACTAGTATTGGACTTATGGACTTGAGTTGGATTGGACTGGGATGTTTCCTTGATATACAATTACTTCTTGTTACAAAGCTTTTTTATACATATATGAATGTCACTGGATTTGTTTCTCTAGGTCAACCCAGCCTAACACAGATCACTTCACTAGTTGTGTGGCTTTGGGCTAGTCACACAACCTCTATCTCTACTCCTTTATAATGGACTATAATAACTACCCAGCCCTGGTGGCATTGTCAGGTGAGCGTTGGACTGCCGACCATGTGATTGTCAGTTCAGACCCACCAGCCATGCTGCAGGAGAAAGAGGAGGCTCTCTGTTCCTGTAAAGGTTTACAAAGTCTCCTAAGCCCTCTATAACATTGCTGTTAGTTGGAATCCACTCGAGGGCAGTGGGCTTGGTTTGGGGTTGGATCTTAACTGGTCATTATGTCTCAAACCTAAACACTGGATAGCAAAAGTTTCTAGCACAAACCACCACAGGGTCATTGCTCATAGTTAGGATTGTTCGAAAGGCATCGCCTTGGCCCATCTGGGGCCCTGATCAGAACAAGGATGAGTGGGAAGGCAAGGCCACCAGAGATGAAGAAGAGAAAGCAGGGGAAATGCCAAGGCAGCAGAAGTAAATTCTCAACTTGAGGTTTGGGGTAGGAGTGGCTGCTAGCGTTTGTCCCCTCCGCGGGGGAGAAATGACTCTGGGTCTGTCACAGCTGCCTAACATCCCGAGGGAGCAAGAATCCCAAGTGCTTACCCCCGAATCATCAGCGCGGTTTTCTGGAGCTACTTGGGTGAGTCTGTCCAGCCTGCACAGGGGAGGGGAGTCAGCTCCGCAGATAGAGAGGCTGCTGGAGAATTGTTCTACACAGGCTCCTGAAGCAACATCCTTGGCTACGGACGAAGCCCAGCAGTCTGCCCATCCCAGGTGCATTCATTATCTTCCAGGAAGAGCACTGCCCATTGGTCATGCGTCCAACACCCAGCTTCCCTGAGTGCACACTCCCTAATTACTCTCTGTGTCCCCAAGGTTTCCAGGAAGTTAGACGGTCACCTCCCTACTGAAGCCAAGCTTGAGAATTGC
>NW_022103915.1:16360864-16361864 GCF_000313985.2 Echinops telfairi | reverse complement strand
TTTACTGACTCAGCTTTCCTCCTGCAGTCGGCATCATTGCCTCTGTTTTGTGAGGTGGAGGACTTTGTGGACTGGTGTTGGGTTAATGTTGGACTTGTGGGCTTGGGCAGCATTGGATTGGGATGTTTTCATGATGCACACTTTCTTTACATAAAACTCTCTCTTATACATGAGTCGCCGTGGATTTGTTTCTCCAAAGTACCTAGACTAATACACCAAGGAAGAGCTACCTTCTCAAAGGAAAAAAAACTCAGTGCCATGATGCTGATTGTAGCTCACAGCAACCCTAGAGGCCAGTGGAACTGCCTCCAGGGGATTCCTGGGGCTGTAACTCTTTCAGGGAGAAGAAAGCATCATCCTTCTCCAGAGGAGCATCTGATGGTTCCAAACGGTTGTGTTTGGGATTAGCAGCCCAAAGCATAACCCACTACTCCCCAGCACTCTTGCAGAGTCAAGCACAATGGGATGGATGGAATAACTGTTTCAGGACCTACACTTCCTGATGAAACCATTGTAAACATCTATTCATAATTGGAACTTGAAATGTGTGAAGTATGAATCCTGGGAAATTGAAAGTCATCAAAAAGGAGATGAGGTGCATAACTTTCTATAACTGAAATTGACTGGTATTGACCATTTTGCTTCTGACACTCACATGGTTTACTATGTAAGGAATTACAGCTTCAAGAGGAATGGTCTCACATTCATCATCCAAAAGAAGATTTCAAAATCTGTCTTGAGGGACAATGCTATCTATAACAGGATTAAATCTAACTGCATACAAGGATATCCAGTTAATGCAGTTATTCAAATTTATGCGCCAATCTCTAAAGCTGGCAATGAAGAAATTAAAGAATATTATCAAATTGTCTTCAGTCTAAAATTGATCAAACATGAAATCAAGATGCATTGATAATGATTGGTGATTGGGATGCAAATGTTGAAAACAGCGGAAGAAGCAGTCGTTGAGAAATGTAGACTTGGCAATATAAATGAAGCT
>NW_022103915.1:16315080-16352100 GCF_000313985.2 Echinops telfairi | reverse complement strand
CTTCGTATAAATATATTTGCATATGTACATGCCTTTATCTAGACCTCTATAAATGCCCTTTTCCTCCCAGCTCTTTCCTCTATTTCCCTTGATTCTCCTCCTGTCCCACTATCAGGCTCCAGGACTTGATGAATACAAATTGAAATATTTCAACAAGCTGATGAAGCACTGGAAACACTCATTCTTCTATGACAGGAAATTCAGAAGACAGTAACTTGGCCGGCTGACTGGAAGAGATCCAAACTTTCACCCATTCCAAAGAAAAGTGATGCCACAGAATGCCCAAATTATAAATAATGTTACCATATGCATTGACAAAGAAAAAGGGACACAGAACAAGAGCTATCATTGCTGCCATCAGACAGATCTTGCCTCAAAGAAGAGAATACCAGAAAGAGCTTTGTATTTTATTGATGATATGCCAAGGCATTAGACGGTTGGCCATTACAAACTATAGATAGCATTGAGAATGGCAATTTCAGAAAACTCAATTGTGCTCATACAGAACCTGTACATGGATCAAGAGGCAATTGTTCAAACAGAACAAGGTAATAGTGCGTGGTATAAAATTTTTAAAGTGTGCATCAGGTCTGTACTCTCACCTTATTTGTTCAAACTGTATGCTGAGCAAATCATCAGAGAAGATGTAATATATGAAGAAGAACATAGCATCAAGATTGGAGGAGGCATATTAATAAACTGAAATATGCAAATAACACAAATTTGGTTGCTGAAAGTGAGGACTTAAAGTACTTGTGGATGAAGATCAAGAATTGCAGCCTTCAATATGGATTACAACTCAATGTAAGGAAAACCAAAATCCTCAAAATTGGACCAAGAAGTAACATCATGATAAACAGAGAAAATATTTATCTTATCAAGGATTTCTTCTTGTTTGAATGCACAATCAATGTTCATGGAAGCAGCAGTTAGAGATCAAAGGATGCATTGCGTTGGATAAAGTTGCACAAGACCTCTTTCCAGCGTTAAAGAGAAGGATGTTACTTTTAGCACGAAGATGATCTTGACCCAAGCCATGGTGTTGTAAGTAAACTCATATGCATATGAAAGTTTTACGTTGAATAAGGAAGATCAAAGAGGAATGGACATATTTGAATTACGGTTCTGGTGAAGAATATTATAAGTACTATGGACTTCCAAAAGAACAAACCAATCTGTCTTGGAAGAAATAATGCCAGAATGACCCTTACAATCAAGGATGAAGAGACTTGTCTCATGTACCTTGGACGTGTTATCAGGAGAGATGAGTTCCTAGAAAAAGACACAATGTTTAATAAAGTAGCGGGGTAGTGAAAACAAGAAAGAACCTCAATAAAATAGATTGACACAGTGGCTGCAACTCTGGGCTCAAACATAGCGACTGAGCATGGCACAGCACTGCGCAGTGTTTCAGTCTGTTCCACTGAACTGACTCCACGGCCCCTAACAACAACATAGGGACAACATCGTAACAGTGTTTACTGGTGGTCCCAGGATGGACGGGAAGATGAGAGAAGGGAAAATCCCAGGCTTGTGGCACAGTGTGGTTCTGTTGAGAGTGATGGGGAAATTCAGGAATGATTCAATCTAATTACATGATTCCTATATTTAATGTGCATGTAACAATTGTTGAAATGACAAAAGTTGAGTCGCACATATTTACGACTGTAAAAAGAAATACACGGCAAAATGACTATGTCCTTATTTGAGCATTGTCTTGTTAGAAAAATAATTTTAGCACTAGGATCTTGAGATCTATTCTTTGATTATTACCCATGACCATCAAGTTGACACCTACTCATACCAACCCAAGGTTTTGAGGCTGTACATCTTTATGAGAGAAAACAGCCTCGTATTTCTACTGAGGTGTGGCTGCTGGATTTGAACTACCAGCCTTGTAATCACCAGCAATCCAATGCTTATTCTGTTCTATGTGGTCAGTATGAGTTGGAATCAACTTGATGGCGGTGAGTTTGGCTGGTTGGTTTTGCTTTGTTTTAAATAAGACCTCCGAGGATCTCTGGCAGTGCAGTCAGGTAAGTGTTGGGCTGATTACCAACTGCAAGGGCAGTGGTTCAAATCTACCAGCCACTCCACAGGAAGAAGATGAGACTGTCTGCTCTTGTAATGATTTACAGCCTCGAAGCCCTCTATAGGGTTGTTATGATTTGACGTGGACTCAATGGTTGTAGGAAATCATACGATTTCGTTTCTTTGGAGAGAACATTTCATTCCATTAGGATTCAACTTTAGCAGCCCCTGACATGGCAATAATTATAATTGTTCATCAAGGAAAACAGCTCTTCATCTGTGTACTCCCCCAAAAAGCAAAAAACTGAGTTTGACACAGGTTCATGGGCTAAGTTTAGGAATCCCTGGTTTAGAATGTTACTGGTCTAGGGAAAAAATGTATACTTCAATGGAAAAATTATATATGGTCTAGAATAGCCCGCCAAGTTGACTGACTATATTCTAGGGTTTTTTTCTTTCTTTTTCTTTTTAAAAACTATTTTATAACTCTGATTTGTTGGCAACCAATAGGCATGCACCCTCTATCCTCTCTTGAAGCTCTTTGTTGTCTTCTATCTTCCACATTGGACATACAGTTTTACCTCCACTTGTACATTCTTTGAAACATTGCTTACTTCATATACATTTTTAACTTGTGATTCTCAGCTTCTTCTTTAAATTGTTTAAACATCTGCCTCTTTCCTAAGTTAAAGGAAATCTCTTTTACCTAAGATGCAACATGTTGTGTTAGGTGGCATCAAGGCGGTTCCAGCCCATAGCCATCCTACACACAACAGAAAAAAACACTGAATGGTTAAACGGTATGCTATGTGAAGTATATGATAATAAAACTATTTTTTTTAAATCAGTAAATGGTTTTAGAATACAAAACTCTAGAAAGAAATCCAAAGAAAAGGTTTTAGTCTTTCCTCTAGTGTTGTGATTTGGAATCAGTGAGTTTGATGGTTTTGTGTGTGTGTGTGTGTGTGTGTGTGTGTGTGTGTGTGTTTTAACATAAATAGAAGTCCTTGGGTGGTACAAACAATTAAGTGCTCAGCTGGTGCAGATATTTGAGGGAAACTTATTCAGCCTATGACAGCAAGGAAAACTAAGAATAAATAAAGAGTAAGAAAAAAGAATAAGAATAAAGGGCAAGAAAATACAAAGATCTAACACCTTGCGAAGGTCCTTCGTCAAAGGATTAAAGGAATATTCTGGATAAAGGAATTATCAGGTCCATTATAACGCACACGGCCATGATTGAAATATACTGCAGCATCTCTAATGAATGAGTTAGCTCATGAATTACATGACATTGCAGAGGATGAAAAGATTTTCTAGGCAGTATGAACAGTCAGATTTCACTTGCATCCAATTACAAAGACCATGCTGTAATCTGCATGCTGAAATATGGATTCTAAAGGCACAACACACACTGGACTATGTGTGGGTATCTCTGGACAGAAAACGAAGTGTACTAGGTGTGAAGATAAGGTGGGACTTTCACTGTACTTGTGTATTATTTGGCTGCTGTGGTGTTATATTTTGCATTACTTCTTAAGAAAACACAGTCGTGAGATTTTTTTGAGGACAATCCAGAGAAGAGAAAGACCCTCCCATTCTCCTTCTAATACCTGTTTCCTGACGCCTTTGAGGAGCTAAGTTGGGTGTACTTCCTTGTCTACATTACAGCACAAAGCAAGCACACCGCAAACATTTGGTGGTATAGGGGGGAGGACAGGCACAGACCAGCAGCCCCTCACCAGTAAATCAGTGCTTCCCGCTCTAAGGCTGCAAGAGATGTAACCCACCAGTGGAGGCTTCTCATGACATCTCATTTCCCTGATCGTTTTTTCCTTCTTCAGGCAAGCTCTCAACTGAGCAAGCACAGTAGCTGCTGCCATAACATCCTACCCTATTCATGTGCATCATTTCCTCCTTTCATTCCCTGCCACTGTTAGCTGGGTTCTAATTAGCAGCCGGTACATAACACAAGGCAAGGTCTAGAAATAGGCAGGCAGTTTCCTCGAACAGCTTGCTTCCCTCGTATTATGTTAATAATGAAGCTCTTCCCCCACCATTACCTGGGGACTGCATATCTGAGAAAAACCAGCAGAGAGGCTGCCCGTTCCAGACATTCATGCGGAACAAACAGAACAAGCAGAGAGGGGAACTGACTCAACCCTAACACTTCCCAGGAATATAAATGTGTAAAATGTGGAATTGAAAACCCCCTTGTGTCTGCTCTGACACTTACCGCCATCAGACTCCAAGGACTAAAAAGGTGCTTGATGGAGACAAAATGAGATTCTCCCTTTACCCGGGAGGATATTGGAAGCCCAGGTAACTTGCTCCTACACCACCTCACCCAGTGCGGGAATCATGTCCCTATTCAGAGAGAACAGCATGCACTGGCTCTTTCCCCAACCCACAGGCAGGCGAGTCTCTGAAGTGACAGCTACATCTGTACTAGGGGCAAGTTGAATCGCCGATCCTGTGCCTCACACGTTGACGGGATCGTGCTTGAAGCTCAGCTGAGCTGCTCGACATGATTCCTCTGTCCATAACCTTCGTAGCTCACACCAAAAAGTTGGGTGGGGGTCATCGCTGCTGTTGTCAGATGCTCAGGAGTGGGTTCCTACACACTGGGACTCTGTGGACACCCGAGTAAACATCTGTTTGGTCGTGTGCCAGTGTCCCCATGGTTGTTACATTTGAGTCCACTATTAGAGCTGCTGGGCGAATCTATCCTGTCAAGGGTGCTGCTCTTTGTCACCGACACCTTAGCACGCAGGATGTCCTTCACCAAGGACGGGTCCCTCCCGAGAACACATACAAAATACGGGAGACGAAATCGCATCATCCTTATTTCGAAGCAGCACTCTGGTTGTGCTTCCGACAAGATAGGTTCGGTGGTTCATCTGGCAGCCCCTTGTACTTTCAATAGTCTTTGCCAACACCATCGTTCAAAGGTGTGGCTTCTTCACCTGCATTCTTTTATCACTGCCCAGCTTTCACATCCATGTGAACTAATGAAAACTCCCTGGGCTTGAGTCAGGAGCCCATTGTCTTCAAAGTAATATCCTTACTTTTCAATTCTTTAAAGATATCTTGTGCAATGGATTTTCCCAATGCAATACATGGGTTGATTTCTTGACTGCTGCGCCCGCGAGCATCGATTGTGGATCCAAGCCAGGTCACATCCTTGACGGTATCAATCTTCACTCTGTGTTTATTATTGGTACAGTTGTGAAGAGTCTGGTTTGCTTTATATAGACTTGCAATCCAAATGGAAGGCTACAGTCCTTGCAATTCATCAGCAAGGGCTGTATGTCCGCCTCACTTCAGCAAGCAAGGTTGTTTCATCTGCATATGCAGATTCTCCAACCCTAATGCCAAATTCTCCTTCCTGTAGTCCGGCTTCTTGGATCATTTGCTCAACATACAGATTGAAGTAAATATAGTAAAATATACTAGCCTCAGGCACACCTTTCCTGATTTTAAACCATGCAGTATTCTTCTGTTTGTTTTTTTCAAACTGCCTCCTTCAGTATGCACAGGTTCTGAATTAGCACACAAGTGTTCTGGAATTTCCATTCTTCTCAATGTGATCCATAGTTTGCTATGATCACACAGCCAAATACCTTTGCATATCCATAAAACATTAGAAAACGTCTTTCTGATCTCTGCTACTGTCAATCAAGGTCTAGCTGATGTCAGCAATGATAAACCCAGACCATGTCCTCTTTGGAGTCTGCCTGAATGGCTGGAAGTTCCCGGTCTATGTACTGTTGCAACCACTTTTGAATTATCTTCAGCAAAATTTTGCTTAGATGTGCTGTTAAGGATATTATTCAATAATGTCTGCATGCTGCTGGATCAGCTTCCTTTAGAATGGCCACGAATATGGACATCTTCCAGTCCGTTGGCCAGGAAGTTGTCTTCCAAATCTCTTGGCATAGACAAGCGAGGGCTTCCAGGGCTTCATCGGGTCATTGAACATTTGAATTGACATTACATAATTTCCCGGAGCCTTGCTTCACTAGTGGTTTCAGTGCACCTTGACTTTATTCCTGGTGGCGCTGGAAATGGTTGAACATCGATCAATTCTTTTCGCTGTAGTGACTGTATATTCCTACCACCTTTGTTTGATGCTTCTGGCATTAGTCAGTATTTTACCCCTGGAATCCTTCAATATTTTAACAATTTTTTTCAGTTCTTTTCGATTGAGATATGCTGAGCATATTCTTCTATTTTTACTTTGTGACTCTCTCTCTTTACACAATTCATTATAACGCTATTTTGTTTTTTCATGATGCTCTTTGATATCTTCAGTTTAACTCTTTTATGCTATGATTTCTTCCATTTTTCTTGAGATAATCTATGTTCAAGAGCAAGTTACAGAGTCTCTTCTGACATCTACTTTGGTCTTTTCTTTCTCGTCTTTTCATGAGCTTTTGGTCTCCATGTAAGATGTTTTTGAGGTCAGCCAACAGATCGCCAGGTCTTCTATCGTTCATTAGTCCTTCAAGGAGAGGTTCTCTAATTTCAGGTATGTTATACTCAAGCTTGTGTTTTGGCTCTCATAGAGTTGTTTAACTTTCTTCACCTTCAACATGAACTTGCATATGAGTAGCTGAAGATCTATTCCACAGTCAGCCCCTGGCTTTGTTTTGTCTGATGATTTTGAGCACTTACATCGTCTCTTCCTACAGTTACAGCGAATTTGTCTCCTGTGTATTCTGTCTGCTGAAGTTCACATGTATAGTCACTATTTGTGTTGTTGGGGGGAAAAAATTAAAATGAAGAATGTGTTGGTCTTAGAAAATTCTATCATTCGATTTCCACCTTCACTTCTTTCACCAACGCCATATTTTGCAATTACTGTTCCTTCTTCTTTGTTTCCAACTTTCCCATTCTAATTGCCAGTAATTATCAATGCATTTTAATGGCATGTTCGATCAATTTCATATTGAAGAAATCAGTAGAATTCTTCAACATCTTCATCACTACCTTTAGTGGTTGATGCATAAACTTGAATAATAGTTGTATTCACCAGACTTTTTGGAGACATATGGATATTATCACAGACAGCATTGCACTTCAAGACAGATCTCACAGTGTTCTTTTTGGTGATGAATTAGACACCATCCCTCTTGAATTTGTCAGCCACAGCACAATAAACCCTATCATTATCTGATTTTGAAGAGCCAATACCAGTCCACGTCAGCTCACCAGTGCCTAGGATGTTGATCTTTATGTTTTTTATTCTTTCCAATTCTCCTAGATTCATACTCATACATTCCACATTCTGATTATTGCTGGATGTTTGCAGCTATTTCTTCTCCTGTGGAGCCATGCCCCATCAGTAAATGAAGTTCCTAAAAGGTTTCACTCCATCCATCTCTTTAAGGTTGACTGTATTTTGAGGAGGCCACTCCTTCCCAGTCCAATTTCCAGGGCCTTCCTACCTCTGGCACTCTATAAGACAACGATCCATTTTATTTATAAGATTTTCACTGGCTAATCCCTCAGAAGTGCACATCCTATTCCTTCTTCGCAGTCTGTTCTTAGACTCAATACTTAGCTGAACTCTGTTCATTAGGGGTGGTCCCATTGGTGATTTGAAATACTGGTGACATAGCGTCCAGCATCACAGCAATGCAAAAGCCTCCACAAAGGAGTGGTGGAAATAGCTGGGTAGAAGCATGCAAACAACATGCATGTGACTCTAATGAGGGGATGGGCCAGTTTTACCATTCTGCTGAGTGAGCCAGTGCCCAGTGCCGAGGCGGCCATGGAGAGAGTCACTGCCCCCAGGAAGAGCGCATTCGTGCTCACAATCCCCGCGTGGTGAAGTAATGGTGGCAGCAGAAGCCCTAAGACAGAGCACGGGGTAATCTGCCCATAGAACAAGCTGAATGCCTTCTGGCAGAAGTCTGGCTTACAGAGTGGTGTGCCCTAAATAAACTTTGTGCTATATTAATGCTAAATCAACTTTGTAGCCCTTTCCCAGCTGGGCAAAGACAAAGAGGTCACAAAGCTGGGAGGCCAGGAACCAGAGAAAATAGTTTGAGAAGAGGCTCTATCGGACAAAAGAACTGTGTTCTTAGCATTTCTGATTCTGGTCTCTTAGCTTTCCGAGTAAATCCCTAACTGTATTGTCTGTAAGGTCAGTGTGGGCATGGCAACGGATTATCAAAGCCAGCTAAAGAGGAGAGTGACCTGGGAGGTATGGTTGGGGTCTGGCTAGGGTCAAGAAGGCTAGAGGGGGGAGACATGTCTGACCTCTGCCTCATAAGAATCCTCCTTAAGTAGCCAGAGGAATCAGACAGCTTCCACACCAAATGAAGGCCCCTTTGCAACTCTGAAGCTCCCTTTATAGCAGCGGTTTCTCAACCTGTGGGTCACGACCCCTTTGGGGGTTGAACAACCCTTTCACAGGGGTTGCCCAATTCCTAACAGTAGCAAAATGACAGTTATGAAGTAGCAACAAAAATAATTTTATGGTTGGGAGGTCACCACAACATGAGGAACTGTATTAAAGGGTCATGGCATTAGGAAGTTTGAGAACCACTGCTTTATAGAGAGGGGGAAAAAAATCCTGAACCACTATAGGACAAAAGTTCTATATTTAGCTTTATTAATTTAAGAAATACACAATGGTAAAAGTCAATTGTGAATTCAGCAACTCTGCAAAATATATTTGCATGTTACAATCAAACAGAATCTACATATATTTGAAAATATTTATATGTCTATTTTTGACACTTATTATTTATTCAATCCACACACAACGGGTCCAAGAAAGAGTCTCTTGCATTATTTCCTTACTCATTGCTACAAGGATCCTGCTGGAAATTTCACTATGCCCCCACATCCTAAATATGTATTGGTACCCTAGCCCTCGACACCTATGGATATAATCTCATTTGGGAATAGGGTTTTCTTTATTATGTTGGTCAGGCCACATCAGTGTAGGATATGCCCTAACCTAATCACTTCAATGTTATAAGGAGCAACAGAGACACAAAAATAAGCAAGCATAAATGGGGCGATGGAGGGGCTACAGAAGCTCAAAAGACAAAGATCTTCAACCAGAGCTGACAAAGAGAGAGCATCCACCTGTTGTTTTTAGGCACCATCAAGTTGGTTCCAACCCATAGTGACCCCATGCACAACAGAAAGCAATACAGGTAGATCATAAGCCAGGCTCAGAAGTATTCTTATGCTTGAGCCCATTGTTGCAGCCACTGCGTCAATCCACCTCATCAAGGCTCTTTGTCTTTTTCATCACCTCTCCACTTTACCAAGCATGATGTCCTTTCCCAGGGACTGGTCTCTCCTGACAGCATGTCCAATGTGTGTGAGATGAAGGCTCACCACCCTGGCCTTTAAAGATCACTCTGGCCATACTTCTTCCAGGACTGACTTCTTTGTCCTTTAGGGAGTCCGTGATACTTTCAATATTCTTCATCGGCATCACAAAAAGCATCGATTCTTCCACGGCCTTCCTTATCCAATGTCCAACTTTCACATGCATAGAGGCAATGAAAAATACCATGGCTTGGATCAGACACACCTTAGTCCTCAAAGTAACATCTGGCTTTACAACCCTAAAGAGGTCTTGTGCAGCAGGTTTACCCAATGCAATTCGTCTTTTGATCTCTTGACTGCTGCTTGATTGTGAATCTGAGCAAGACAAAATCCTTGACAACTTTAATCTTTTCTCCATTTATCATGATGTTACCTATTGGCAAAGTTCTTTACGCAGAGCCAACAGAGAGAGAGCAGACACTTAGAGTCTTGAATTTAGTCTTTTAGTCCCCAGCCTGTGAAAACGTGTGTGTTTTTCAGTGGCCCCCACCCAATGTATTTCAGTTCTAACAGCACTAAGCAGCCAAGGTAGACCTTGAGTGCATAATGTATGAATAATTCATGTAGGATTTGCATAAGAGAAAATGATCGAGATCGTACCCTTGAATACCTTTATATTTTAAAAACTACTAGAGTCAAGCATTTAAAGTGACACAAGCAGTAGCCCAGAAAGAGCCCCGGGAGGAGGCTGCTGGTGGTCCAGTAGAGTTGATGATAGACTAGAGGAATGATGGCATGGGATAAGGAGGAAGGGAAGAGAGATGATAATGGCTGGATACTAGGACCTCTGATTATTTGTTGGGCTGCTAACCTCAAGGTCAACAGTTCTAACTCACCAGCTACTCTGAGCTACAAACATATAGCTTTCGGCTCCCATTTACTCTCAGAAACTCCAAGAGGCAGGTCTAGTCTTTCCTTTAGGGTCGCTATGAGCCAGAATCTACTGGATGGCAGTGAGTCTGGGGTGAAGGGGTGTGAAATGGAGGGAGGGTCCCAGGAAGATGCTCCGAAGGGAACTCGGAGTTGAAAGACCTTCAGCAGATCCTAGCTGCAGGAGGGGGTGGTGGGCAGGAGGGAAATGATGGTTTCTAGACTGTGTATTTGGTGGTTTCTAGACTCCCCAGAACAATCCCTCACTAACCTGCATGCTTTACAGCTACCATGGCGGTCCCAATTCATGACTCTTAAACAACTTCATCCCCAAACCCCTCTTTGATATCATGGTCAGAGATCTGCAGTGTATCCCAACATATGAGAAGGAAACATCTCCATCTGAGGCAGCCAATCAGGGATAATATGGGTCCTCACACTCCAGCCATAGACTGCCCCGTCTCTGATTTCTACTAAGGTCAATGTTTTCTTTGTAAGTTAATAGCAATAAAGCTGATTTCTCTAAGCACTGGGATGTACTATTCGCTGCATTGATTGAAGGCTGGGGAAAAAAGAGGCCACAGGAGATGACTCCAGATAGCAGCAGAAATAATGACCATACTTAAAATGAAAGTGGAAAGACATGGGTGGATTTCTGACTCCTGCCAAGCCCCCGGCTAGGCAATTTGCATTCACAAAACTCAAATATCAACTCCTTGGAAGAGTCTTTGGGGCCATCCAGCCTGAAGTCACCCCATCTCAACCTCACTACTCTGGACACGCCCTGTGTCTAATTATCCTTGTAGAACTGCTCACCTCCTTCAATTGGATTATTGATCCCAGAGGGTGCCATCTGCATCCCCACTCCAATCAGTAATCCCCATAATCCCGGTTGATTCTCCAAAGCATACCAGTTGCCTTACAGTGGATTCTGATTCATGGTAGCCTCAGGTGGGACAGAGTAAAATGAACTCCTGAGCATTTTTAGGCGCTAATTTCTCAGAAGTAAATCAACCACAGGCTTTTCTTCCAAGGCTTCTCTGGATGGTCTTGAACCTCGAACCTTTTGGTTAGCAACTGACCACATTAACCTTTTGCTCCGCATGGCATTTGCCGTCAGGTGCCATCGAGTTGATTTTTTAAAATCGTTTGATTGACATATAGTTCACATAGCATACAATTCAATAGTTCAATCGTATTAAGGAAAAAGTTGTGCCGTTATTGCCACAATCAAATATGGAAACTTTTCTTGCTGGTAGTCATTGGTGTTGGCTCCCCATCCCCCCCACCCCACCCCCAGCCACCCTGTAGTCCCCTTGTTGTTGTTGTTGTTGTTGATACGAGTTGTCATCAAGTCAGCTCTGACTCATAGCACCTGGTGTATAACAGCCCCAAGCCACCCTCCCACTTGTGCTTATGTTGACGCCCATTGTTGCAGCCACTGTGTCAATCCAATTCAGCGTGGACCATTTTCTTTTTGGTTTACCCTCTATCTCACTACGCATGATAGTCATCTCTAGGGACCTTTAGAGGGCATTCTGCTGTTTTTCTTCTAAGACAGATCTTTTTTTCTTTTTGTTGTGTTTTAGCAGTCTCTGGTACCTTCAATATTCTTCACCAGCCCAATAGTTCAAATCCATGGATTTTTCTTCAGTCTTCCTTATTCAGTGACCAACTTTCACAGGCTTGTAAGGTGACTGAAAATACCCTGGCTTGGGTCAAGCACATTTCAGTCTTCAAAGTAATATCCTTACTTTTCAGCAATTTAAACAGGCCTTTGTCCTTAAGTAACTATTAAGCCAGTTACTGTCTCTATAGATTTACCTGTCCTAGAATTCGTATGCAGAAAAAACGTACACAAGTAAGAAAGAACAAAAAAACCTAAAAGCCAACAAAAATGACAAAATGAAATAGACAAAAGGCTCGATTGAAATGGAAGCAAAAAATATTAAAAAGCTGAAACAAATTTAAAATTGACCAAAAGGAAGATCAAATGATTCGGTGTTACATCTAAGCTTACTGATATCTGCCATAGTCAAGCCTACACTGCTTCCTGTCTTATAGTTCGGCCATTCACTTCCTGGGCAATGGTCATGGGGAAATGACGAGAGGCTTCATCCACATGGGATGCTGCAAGTGGATTTGGGGATTTCATTTTAACTGTAGCCTTCTACAAAATGGGTATTCAGAATTGAAGCTCTAAGACCATTCCCCACTATGAATTTTGATTGTATTGTTTACAATCCTTGGATCACACAGGCTGGTGTGCTTCTTCTGTGTGGACTTACAATTGGCACCTCCCTCTGACACACTGCATCCCAGTGTCACAAAGTAGAACACCCCCTAGAGTTTCCTAGACTGGAATCATTACCTGGTCAGATCATCAAGTAATTTCTCCTGCGGAGTCACTGAGTGGGTTCAAACCAACAACCTTAAAGTTAGCAACTAGCACCACTGTGGCAGCAGGGCTCCGTCCCTGACCCAGGGATATGTTATTGTGTTGTTGTTAAGTATCAAGGTACTCACTGGCATCGGGTCGATTCTGACCCAGGGCGATCTCATAGGTCAGAGTAAAACTGCTCCTGTGGGTTTCTGACACTGTCCATCTTTACAGGAATAGAAAGCCTCATCTTTCTCCCAAATAGCAGCTGGTGGTTTTGAACTGCTGATCTTGCCTTTACCAGCCCAATACATACTAGAACTCCTTCAAGTAGGTGTCCACATTGCAAAGGCAAATGTCTTCATCGTGGTCAAAACCCAAACTTGGTTTGTTAAGGTGCTTCTTCTCTGACAACGGATGAAAGATGTAAATGAGATTATGTAGGGGGATAAAGAAAAATGTGTGTGTGTGTGTGTGTGTAAATATGTATGCTATATATCCATTTCATAGTGTCGTTAGTGAAGCTGATACAGGGTGTAAGCCGAGCCTGGGAGGAAAGTGCATCTCAATTGCTCACTGCATTTACTTCATGCTGCTTTGCGATTGCTACCTTGGGCATAGGATGGGAGCAGGAAATAAGCTCCCTATTTGTGAGCGAAAAAGTAAAATAAAATAAGCAGTTACCCTTTAAAGGAAATGCGCCAAGTCTCTCCTAAATAGTTTCTGGTATCTATTTGGCTAAATGAACACAGCCCCTTAACAAGGTCTTTTCTTCTTCTTCGCACTCTATTTACCCCACTTACCACTAAAGAAAATGCCTTTGAAGTCAAACATGCCACCAGAGGGGTTCATTTGGAAGAGGATCGAATGATACCGCCGGTGCACTGCACTGTCCACCCAACAGAGGGAGCTCTGGTTCGTGCCATTCATCCTGATGCCTTCTTTAGCATCCCGCTACTTGCTTTGAGAGAGGAAAGAACAAGGAGATCGATTCAGCCTTCGAAAAGAACAAGGATATCAATTCAGCCTTCGGAAGTTGTTGGCATAGAGTAAAATCAATTATGGCTCCGTCTCTGGCTTCAGAAGTTTGCCTATCACACAATTCAACAGTCTTTAGAAAACAAAGACAAAAGTGCAGTCAACCAAATAAGAATTGCATCTAACCTGCAAGCGTGTACACAGAGAAAAAGAGAGAATGAAGGAGAAGAAGGTGAGGCATAGGAGAAGGGGGAGCGGGCAAAACCCAAATTAGAATGCATTTTATAACTGATGGTGATCACTTTAACTGGGGAGTCCGATGCATTAATTAGGAGAATTCAAGTAAATTCAGCTAGATGATTTGCCATTAGTCTTCTGAGGACTCTGATATTTACCAAATGAATGTAGTTGGGAGTGGATTCTTGGAGTAAATAGCCAGGTTTGAAATGCGTGATACTGAACCCCCCTGTGGATGCGACAGTCTTTACCCCTGCTGCTATGACAACTGTGCTACTGCCCCCACCACTTTTCAAAGAACACGCCTGCTTCTCCCTCCACTGTATGTATCCTTTCGTGCAACTTCCCTTTAGACGCAAGCAAACGCTGGGCGTGAAGACTGGAGGTCTTAAAACCTGTCACCCAAACAATGCGCTCCTTTAGCCCAGTGGTTCTCAGCCTTCCTAACGCCGCCACCCTGGCATACAGAGTTCTTCACGTGCCTGGGTCCGTCCCCCCTTAATCTTAAATATATTTACATATGTACATGTACAGACATGTACATATGTAGGTTTGTATATATGCCCTTTGCCTCCTACTTCTTTCCTCTATGTGGTGGTGACCCCCCAACCATCAAATGATTTTCGTTGCTACTTCATCACTGTCATTTTGCTACTGTGATGAATCGAGAGACCCCTGTGAAAGGGTCGTTCGATCCCCAAAGGGGTCGCGACCCACAGATTGAGAACCACTGCGCCCAAGGAAGCATCCCAAAACTGTCCTGGCAGCTCCTTCCAGTGCACTGGGAGCAGTGAGAAGGGGCGAGCGCATGATGGATGGGAGGTTTCCAAAGCACCAGAGGTCAACAGGTTGAGGCTGAGCATGAGCTGGCCGCTGTTAAACTAAATCAAGTGTCTAGCAACTCACCGTATACGTGTTTATGAAAAACAGCTGGAAGGCGGGGCCCCTCGACCTGCAATGATGCTTTGCACTGTGGGAGAACCCAGGCAGCCAATCACACAGGCCTCACTTTAAATTGCGAGGGTCCTTTCAATCCTCCCAAATTAAATTGAACTTGAAATTGGGAAGGCATGCTCCTCTCGAGTGGCTGGTTTCCTGGGACACACTAAGTGTCATCAGGAAGGACGAGGAGGCGGCTGGAAATCTTTAGTCCTCTCCGAGCCAATGTCCAATAGGCCAGCCCAGGCTCCTGGAGCTGAGCAGGGACCCAGGGTGCTGGGAAATAGGAACGGAGAAGATGTGGTTGTTGTTGTTGTTGTCATATCATTCTGATTCGCCATATGGTCAGTTAAGAAAATGGCTATTTAGTGGGATGTGAAGTTCATACCAATTATTGCCTGCTGTATCCGCAAGAGTGGCTAAAAAGCTAGTAAACCCACAATCATATTTAACCGTGATGCCTTAAAAAGAAGAGGCATTTAAGGTTTTGGGGGTATTTTCATTTCTAGAGTTTCGAAATATCAGAATTTAGCAAAACTCATCGGAGGTATTAGTTAGGATCAAGCACACACACACACACACACACACACACACACACACACACGTGCATGTGAATACTAAAGCCAGTATTGTTGAAAGAAGCTAAAATAACTAAACAGTTGCAATCGCAACAGAGTCTGAGGATCAGGGATACAGGAATCGCTTAGCTGGGTGACTCTAGTGCCATTTTCCCATGAGGGTAAAGAATCCCTACTGGCCAGGACTGCAGGCATCAGAAAGCTGATTGGGCTTGGAGAATTTCCCAAGATGGCATGTTCACATGCCTGGCAAGTGAATCCTGCCTGTTGGCAAGGGGCATCAGTCCTTTCCAGCAGGACCGTGTGAGTGACTTCAGCACATGGCTTTCCCCAGATGTTAGCCACAGGGAAATGACAATTCTGCCTAAAGGAGGCGATTACAATCTCACGAATAAAGACATTAAGTAGGTGATGCATGTGTGGCTCCGCTAAGTCACTAGACACCCTGGTTCTTCTGGTGTGCTGCCCTGTCACCTTAGTATACGACCTGAAGTTTGCCTCCTGCTTCGACATGGGGATTGGGACTCCAGACATCTGGTCTCCCCATCCAGCTGGAAGTAAAAAGGAAGGTAAAAAAGGGTTTATACCGACTCTCATCCACGGTGGAACTTTCCAAAGGTTCTTCTACCCATCAACTTCTGTTTTCAGCTCATTAGCCAGGAGAGTTACCTCGGTTATAAAGGAGGCCGCGGAATGGTATGTTTATCCTAAGTAGGCACGCCGCCACTCCAAATAAAAGCTGGTTTTACTTATATCAACCCATGGAGATGATGATGGAGACTGGACCGGGAACAAAGTGTTGGCATCCTCTCTGGTTTGTGGCGAATCCCAGAAAGCTGTGTTATGGCAGAATCTGCACACGATACAATCACAGACTGCTGTACAGCTCATGAACCAGACGAAGGTCAGAGTGGAAAAGAAAGGAGTTCAAGGGAGGGTGGGAGATAGTCACGGCAGAGGAAGGGCCTGATTTTGTGTCAAAGCAAAAATGACCCTGGCAGTGATTTCCTTACATGGCTCTCTTCCCAGAGATCACCAGGGGCTTTGGATATCGAGTTAGGAACGACCAGGCGGGGTAGCACGACCTCCCTAACTAGATGGTCTCTTCCCAAAGTCATCAGGGACCCATCTGAGCAGGCAGCTGAGATTCAAAGCTGTGTTTTTCCATCACTTACAGTGGAGGCTCGCGCTCCGCCTAGTGAACAGCAAAGCACAATCGACAGTGGGCATTGGAGAACGAGGCAGAAACAATCAGGCCATTAGTTATGCTGATGGAAACGGTAACTCACCGCTCCTTTGCCCCCAAATGGCACAACGAGTGTAAATCAAATGTTCTCCCACCTTCCAAGGAAAAGAATCCATGGGTTTCCTCGAGGAAGGAATTATATGCCTGCCTATACAGTGCAATAAAAGTCTTTTTTAAAATGAAATCATTTCTGAGCTCCTCAGCACAAGACTTATGGAGAAAATGACAGCGCCAATATTAAAATTTAATATCCCCAATATTGTCATGTAACGATAAATCAACTAGTAAAAAGCAGCATGTTTCCCCCTTCCTCCTCCCCCCTCTCATCTGAAAAAGAGTTACAGTGCTCTAATTTGAATGGATGTTGGGTTACAGATGTGGGTTGTGATGGGGAGAAGTATGAATTTGTGTCTCTGTAGCCACCAGAAGGGGTCGCACAGTGCAGTTTATATAATATGCAGGGTGCCACTCCGTCACGGTCAACAAGTACGCTCTTCTTTTATTAATCCCATATGCTATAAAGGTGACAAGTTTAAAACTGAAATATTCATAAAGCAAAAGCTTTGAACTGTTCTTTGTTGGTTTTTTTGTTTTGTTTGTTTGTTTTCTGCTTTCCTGGTACGTTGGGCAAGATTTTCGGGTTTGCTCTTAGGTTTGTGTGTTAGGCCGGGTTGACTAGAGAAACAAATCCAGAGACACTCATATTTATGTAAGAGAGAACTTTATATCAGGAAGTAATTATGCATCAAGTAAACATCCCAGCCCTGTCCAGATCAAGTCCATAAGTTTGATATTCTCCCATAAGTCCGATATTCGCCCAGGGAATTCCTCTTCAGACTCACGCAGTAATGCAGTGATGCCCAATGCAGCGAGATCACAGGCTGCTGGGTGGAAATTCCTATGAATCCAGTGGCAGTCAGTGGATGCATCTCCAGGGCTCTGGCTGCCATCGCGTGGCTGTGGCTTGTCAACAGGAATGAGAAGCAGAGAGAGAGAGTGACCTGCCTCTTCTGACGGCAGAATCAAGAGAGCAGATTTCCCCAGAATCCTCAGGAGAAGGCCACTCCCACAAGGAGGGATCATCAGGCCGTGACCTGACGGACAGGCAAGACTCCACCCCTTCATTCTTTGATCAAGTGGACATGAAATTGTGTAACTATCGCAGCTTGGATGTTTGGAAATGGGTTTGCCTCGCAAGTAATGAGAGCAAGGAGCCCTAGTGGCACAGTGAGTTAAGCGCTGGGGGTTTGAAACCACCAGCTATTCAGAGGGGGGAAGATGAGACAGTCGGCTTTCAAAATCATTGACAGTCATGTAAATCTTAGGGAGCATTTCTACTCTGCCCAGAAAGGTCTCTGCGTCAGAATGGACTGAACGGATGTGGTGCGGTATTTATGAGCAATAGAAGAAGGCTCTCGAGTTCAGAGAAAAGGTCTTCTGATGAGTGAACTTGTCATTCTATTATCTACATACGAGATTGACTCCAATCGGACCATTTCTCTCCATAACTAGTGTTTGGATTCAGAGGAGACTGGCTTTCAATTCCAACACCGCAACTTAATCTTGAGCAAGCTACTGAATCACCTTGAGACTCAGTTTCCCCCGTGTCTTGAATGCTGCTGTAAGAAACATCACAAGAGGGTGGCCTTAACGAACAGAAATTTATTTTCTCATAGTACTAGAGGTTAAGCATCCAAATCAGGACCTGGGCCGAGTTGATTTCTTGTTAGTAGACCCGGGCGTCCATAGTTCCTTGGCAGTCTTCAGCCTGTACCCGTCTTCCTTAGTCTCTGTGCCTCATCTGCTGTTTTTTTTAATTCAGAAGTGAAAAGATGTAGAACCCACCCTACTTGGGATGTCATTGGTTGTCTTTGAGTTGGCTTCTACTCATGGCAGCCTTCAATATAACCGAAAGAAACACTGCCCCATCCTGTGTCATCAGCACAGGTGTTGGTATGTTTGAGCTCATTGTTGTAGCCACCTGGCTGTCAGTTGTCATTCTCTAGGCTTGTGTGTTTCTATGATGTTGGACGCTATACTCACATCAGGGGTAACCATGGTGGACAGGGTTCAGCAGAGCTTCAAGAATAAAAAGAGAGTAGTTGGCCATCTAATTCATACAATTAGTCAATGAAAACCTACTCAGGTTTGATCTCATTGGCACAGGAAAGAAAATCCTATTTCCAAATGGTTTGCAGTTACAGGGATGGGGCTAGGATTCCCATACCTATTTTGGAGGGACACATTCAATGGGTAACACCTGTAAAACACCTGCATAACAGAAGTCTTACATTGTAGGACTTTGTGGGGTGGAGGGAACAGCACCTTTGTAAGGGCCAAACCTTGTATGAATACTGGATTAACACCACTCCTCAAGGTATGAACTTTACAATCAGTATGTATGCATTTCAACAAATTAGGTCTGTGACCTGTTTCCTTAGCTCATTATTCCTGGAAGATTAAACTCATCTGTATGTAAAGTGATTAATGGTACAGGGCACCTAGAAGGATTTCATAAATGTTAGCACTCATCATCATCATTAGTGGAGGTTGCCAGGTTCTGTCGATGGCACTACCAGAGAAATTATACAAATGACCCTAAGCCCACAGATTCCTCATTAGGGCTAACTCTGGGGGAGAAGGCAGTCCCTAAAGAATTGTAACTAATTTAACCACGAATGTATGTCCCCTGCCCCACTTCAATTCTTTTAGTATTATAATTAGTCGCCAAAAGGCCAGATGGAGACCCCTACAAAGCCTTGGCTAGATGACCCCTTCACTGTGCGGGGCTCTAATTTATGAGAGTTCAAGGAAGCAAATGGACCAGCCATTCAAGAAAATCATCCTCTGTCCCTGCTGTGAGCACCAATGAAAGGGCCACGGTGTCACCTGGAGCAGAGGGTCAGCTAGAGGCTCCTGCCCAGATCCCAGCTCTGTGGAAGCGGACACACCTCCAGCTGTGCCTGGGCAGCGTGGGCAGCCTCAGCCCTGCGTCTCCCAGGATGATTTACAGAGAGGCCACACCTTCCATCAAAGGCAGCTAGGATAACTGCAGCTCTGCCATCAGGCTGATTTGTTAGCAAACCATCCGTCATCATGGCAGACAGAAATACAGTAGAGATTATAGCACACATGGTAAATGTGAGCTGAGCGCCTTCCCGGAGAGGGAACTGCAGGGAGTGGGTGGGAGAGCAATGACGGATGGGGCTAAACAGATAAAGTTTCTTTTGTGGTGATGTTCCATCACCCTTAACTAGGAAATGCCATTTATTTTCCCCAAGGCGCGGAACAGGTGAGGCAGTGCTTTGGGGAACACTTTGCTGCTGATAGTGCATTCGGGGAAACTTTTCCCTCAGCTCTTGATTGAGGAAAACAAAGGCAGCCAATGAACACCTGAGCATCCACAATTCATTGAACATGAAGACTTAAGGTGAAGGCATGGGCTACCTCCATTCCTTACAGCAATGTTGGGAGTCAATGATGTCAGCTCCAGGTTTAGATGGAGATAAACCAAAGGTCATGAAGTGAGGACGTGCATAGATGTTCACTGAACATCTATCACGGGCTAGGCACTCACTGTTCTATGTGAAGGATGCAAGACCATGAAGGGCATTGTCCTCCCTGCAAGTTGTTGCTCATGGGTTATGAAGGAAATCATACCTGTTCTACACATAAAGTGCCTTAGCCCAGCACCTAGGCTGGAAGACACTCCACTATAGCTCCAACAATGGACTTAAACACACCAACGTCCATGAAGATGGTGCAAAACTGGGCAACGTTTCCTTCTGTTACACCTTGATTCAGAGCCAACTGGACGGCGGTGTGCAACAACCACACAGCATCATCTACCAGGTCCTCATGTAGAGAAGAGTCCTTCTCGGCCAGCCTAAGGACAAAGCACAGCAGGGGCATGGGAAGGGTGCCAACACAAGGCAAGCAACGGACAGAGAACTCTGTCTATCTGCTCCAACAGGGAGGGACTTGCGCTGGGAATAGGGAATTTGACCAAAATGGAGCCCTGGCGACACAGTAGTTACGTGGTCAACTGCTAGCCAAAAGAACACACGTAACAGCTGTTCCATGGGAGAAAGATGAGGCAGTCTTCTGAACAGATTTACAGCATTTGAAACCCGATGGGTTCAATCCGTGGTATAGATATAACTGGGACAATCCTAATCTGTCCATTAGGTCACTATAAATTGGTATTAGCTGTATGATAACAGATTATAGCCTGAGCAAAATACCTGGTTTCCCTCCTTAATAGATACATTATCTTGCTGCAATACAACATTTTCCCTTAAACAACACATCAAGGTAGCCTTGGAGGGCAAAGAAGCCAGTCCTCAAAGGCAGGCGGGGGCCCTGAATGCAGGTGTGACCCAGGTGAGAGGTAGAGAGCGGGGGAGAGGAGGAGAGGAGCGCGGCTCTTGGGTTGCCGGCTCTGCCCTGTATTTTCTTTGGGTCTTTGTCAATGTCTCAGCTCTCCACATGTAACCAGATTGTATTATTATTAATTATAGAAGGAAATCTTTGGAAGAGATGTATCACATTTGTTAAAAGAAGAAAGGACCCTTGATCAACACTTTGACAAATGTGCCGTCAGATGTGTAGTTAAAGAGAAAGTGGGTGGGGGGGCATTTCCAAAGAAAAGTTCATCAGAAGCAGGCATTGTGTGTAAGAGGAAGATTTTGCAACTGCAGCCTCAGATTCAGTCGGACCCAAGGTCATGTCTGTTGACTCTAAAAAGGACATCTCATCACCACAAGCAAAAGTGACAAAAGTGGGGAGGAGAAACCTCACTCAGATAGACTCGGCTGGACAATGACTCTCTGACATCCCCTAAAATATTGATTCTGTTATCTTAGTGCAGGGCAATGAATTACTGAATGTGGTTCTTCAAGCCATAGTCTCTCTGACTTGCACCAAATGACTTTCCCTTGATGGGTCTAGATGAGGAAGTTGGGGACTAGACCTATTCTAAGACTCAAACTCACTGTGACCAAGTCAATGTCAACTCAGCGACACTGTAGGACAGAGCAGAGCTGCCCTGTTGAGTTTCCAAGACTGTAAGCGTTTAAGGGAATAGACAGTCTCATCATCCTCCCACAGAGAGGCTGGTCCTTCCCAACTGCTAAACTTTCAGATCGAAGCCCAAGGCATGCAGAACCGCTCTACCCTTCGTCCCACCCCCCACCCCCACCCCTGCTTCTTACAGACTGGATCATCCATTCAGCTATGTGTGACTATCATCCTACTGGGTACCAGGTGACCCATATCAGAAGCAGGAGAGGGCTCTCATTCTCAGGAAAATCCAGGAGTAGGGCGTAACTTCAGAACCCTGAGATCCAAGCACATGGAGCCTCTGTGATCCTGGCAACACCAGAAGTGTGACAGCTGCAGCAGCAGCAGCACCACCACCACCACCACCACCACCAGGAAACAAAACATGAAACCGAGCAGTGGACTTCCCAGCTGTCAGGGCAAGTAACGCTGAGCACTTTGGGGCAGGTGATTGGCTTGTGAAATGGGGTGTCTCTCAGCACTTAATTCAAGGAGCTGGGTTCACTAACCCAGCAGCTGACACTGAGTGCCTTCGTGTGACATTGATAGCGGAGTGGCATGCCTTTTCAGCATTTATTAGCAGCCCTACATGAGCTTTGTAACACTCCCTGATGGAACAAGTGGATCCTGAGCATCTCTCACCTGAGTTGTAAGCTATTAACTTCCACAACAAACTGTGTTGTTGTGAGCACCGTCTGTGAGTTCTGTGTGGCCATTGTGATGGGTTGTGAGGCTAGCTGGAACAGAAAGGGTGCCGTGGGAGACTGAGCTGAAAACAAGAGGGCTGTGAGAGCAGTTAGCTGGCACTGACCTATAGACTTTCTAGCCACGGGATCTTCCCAAAGAAATCCACTTGGGCCATAAATAAAGTTGACTGACAAAACAAGTTGTAAGTATCTGAAGAAAACATTTCTCTGTTGTTGTTTTTAAATTAATAATAAAAAAATATTTTTCCCCCTTCCATCCTTGTCAACAACATCTATTCTCACCAAGGTATTTGCTACTCCAAATCCTGAGGTGAATCAGAAGTAGGGAGAATTGTCAATCCAATTTAGACCGACACACCTTTAACTACTCAATAATAGAGAAAGAAGCACACTCCCTGAAAGACCTAGAACCTAGTGTCTGAGAGTAACGCACTGCATCACCTCCTTCTTACCAATGATGCCGAACACAGCTGTGGCTGGCCTTAGAGAGATGGAGACATGCAGCATAAGAGAGACTGGGACACCAATCCACACTGCAGTGTCTCCATTTCCACTGTCGGGATTAAATGACAGTGATCCTCAGAAGAACTTCCCGGGACAGACGGGTGCCCTTTTTTTTACAAAGGTCTTCCCCAATCTGTGTCCCACCCACTCATCAGCACAGAAAGTAAGAAGTATGAACTTCAACCTTCAGTTACACCACATGGCCCTTATAAAGGGAAGGATCCATATACCTCAATCATTTACATAGTGTACATAAAGGGCAGAGGTGGCTTTAAATCATCCTCAGCACGATATGCAACAAGCAGCCATCCCCATAAAGAATGATGGCCTGCTCTGTGCCAAGCACATGAATCGTGACGAAGATGCTGTCCTCGCCCTAAAAGACTTCTTTGTTTATTGTAGGACCAGGCCCAGGCACTCACTGGTCTCAAACAATTGCAGGGTGTTACAAGTTGAATTGTGCCCTGTGAACACGACTTGGTTTCCAAATAGAGCTTTGAATAAGCTATCAGTTGACATGAGGTCATACTGAGGGACAGCAAGACAAACAAACACATAAATAAAAACAAATCCAGGGTCATTGAATGGATTCCAATGCATAGTGACCCTATAGGGCCGAGTAGAACCTCAGCTGGGGGTTTCCAAGACAGTAAGTCTCTACAGGAATGAGAAGCCTCCATTTCCCCCAGGAAGAGCTGCGGATTTCAATCTGCTGACCTTGTGGTTCGCGGCCCATCACCAGGGCTCCACACTAGAGGAAGGAGACTCTTAACCCAACCCAAGTGGTGTCCTCATGAAAAAGGAAAGACACACAGACAGACAGCGGCCTGATAGTCATGTGAAGATGTATCTACACGCTAAGGAGCGACCAGAAGCTACCCAAAAAATGGTCTAGAGACTTTGCGGGGTGGGGTCTAGCTGACACGTGGTTTTAAACCTCAAAACTGTGAGATAATCAAATCTTTGAGATAATCAATCCATTGCTGTTCTTATAACCTCCTCCTTCACCCTCCCCTTCTGCAGTGTTTTATGACAGACCTAGGAAACCAAATGCACAGGGCATTGAGGCAATTCTGAGGGCGCTTCGAAGCAATTGGCTACTACTGGGCTCCAAGAACGTTTATTGTTAGTGCCACCAAGTCAGGTTCAACCCACAGAGAGCCCACAGCCAACAGAAGGAAACACAGCCCGCGCCTGCGCCAAGAACATCTAACCAAAACCACGCTGCCATCAAGTCGATGCCAATTGATAGCAACCATATAGGTAGATCTATCCTTATATGCTTCTGAGTCGGAAGCTCTTTACAGGACTAGAAAGCCCGGTCTTTCTCCCTCGGAGCAGCTGGTGGTTCCAAACTGCTGACCTTGCAGACCCCAGGCCAAAGCATACCCTCTCTGCCACCAGCGTTCCCTCACATATAGAAAACGAATTTGGGGACACACACACACATACACCCCAGAGTGTATAAAAAGAGAAGATGGAGCAGAACACAATTTAGCAAATAAAAGAGAGTTTGGATGAGAGGGAATTGAATGAGGTGTGAAGAAGTGCGCGGAGGATAAAAGCTGCGCATAAATCTGCTTTCTCCCAAGCGCCCTCAGTGGCACCGCAGGCAGTGATTTACAGGAGAGGACTGGGAGCAGCTTGTGACGTTCAGTGGCTGTCATCTACCAAAGCCACAGACAGCTCGGAGCCCCGCCTTTTTCCCAAGTGTCCCAAGAGGATCGCTCACTGGCAAAGCCCGACCTGAAGCTCCGCTGGTATTCAACCCATACCCTTTCCGTCTCCTCAGAAAAGGAACAGGGGTCCTATGCAGCCACGACGTGCTCCAGTACAGAGACAGGGGTGAAAACAGGTAGTTGGCCCCTGCCATGGTCCGGAGGGGAGGTGACAGTGGTTTGGATGTGGGTAAGGACAGTGAAGACAGATGGATCCGGGATATAGGTTGGAGATTGAGGCAACAGAATTTAGGAATGGGGTCATTTTCTTGCTATAATTATTCCCTAGAATGTCCTGACCTAACAACCACCTTTCATAACTCAAAATCCCACTACCATTGAGTCGCCCATGACTCGTAGTGACCCGATAGGATAGCGTAGACCTACCCTTGTTCGTTTCTGAGGCCGTAAATCCTTGCAAGAACAGAAAGCCTCCTCTGTCGCCCTCAGAGGGGCTGATGGGTTCAAACTGCCGACTTTGTGTTTAACAGCCCAATGCAGCATCTGCTAGGCCACCAGGGCCCACTCACACAGTCATTAGTTTTCAAACATCTTTATTGAGATTTGATCCACATACTGCACAATTCACTCATAAAGTGTACAATTCAATAGCTTTTAGGATATTTACAGAATTGTACTTTCGTCCCCACAATCAAGTTTACAACATTTCATTGCCTCATAAAGAAATTCTGCAACTTTTAGTTGGTATCCCCGAATCTTCATTTCAATCAGTCCTAAACAGTCCCCAATCTACTTCCTGTCTCTATACATATGCCTACTCTGGGCATTTCACCTAAATGGAATGATCCAATATTGGTAATTTGTGTCTGATTCCCTTAATTTAAAATAATAATTTCAAGGTCACATTATAACATCAATCCATGCTCCATTCCCCTTTATAGCTGAATAATATTCCATCCTACGAGTTCATCAATCTTGCTGATGCTACGTGGTTGGTTTCCGCCTCTTTATTAATAATAATACAGACATGAACATCCTTGCACAAGGTTTTGTGTAGATATATATTTTCATTTCTCTCAGATTTATACCTAGGAGTGGCATGGTTGGAGCCTATGATAATTCAGGGTTTAACCATTTAAGGAACTGCCAATCTGTTTTCCACACTGGCTGCACATCATTATGTTCTTACTAGCAATGAATGGCAGTTCCCAAAGGTAGTTTTTAAAGCATCGCATCAGCTCTTCTTTCCGTACTTGTTGCCCAAGCTGAGTAAGATGCATCTTGCATTCTCATCTGCACCTGTTCAGATCCTTGTGATGGTCCTTATCCTGCTCACCTGGTCTCTTCCACCTCTTCCTTCCCGATGCCAACAATTCCTGGCACCCAGTTGGTTCCCTGCTTCCTGCTGCTTTGTCTAAAGACGTTATTGTCCTTAGATGCCTGAGTCAGTTCTAATTTGTAGTGACCCTGTGTACTCATAGTAGTGACCTTGGGAGCTCAAAGAGGAAGTCCACAATAATTGGAACATACTCCCAGCCACCTTTGAACCAGTAAAGGACAAGTGTGAGCTCTTCAGAAAGGCTCAGATAAATCAAAACAACATCTCAAAGCGAGAAACTACAGAACTGAGGCAAGATGGGGGAAAAACAAACACACTTCTGTATCTTTCATCTTCAGCTATTATAACTGAGTAATTTATAAGTCTATAATTTACAGAATAGCTGCAGTAGTGCCCAGAAAGCTGGCCCACAGAGAGCAAGGATGAGTAATTAAATCGTTAAGGGGCATTGTGTACTGTTTTGTTTGGGGTTTGTACTATTGGACTGGTTCTCTGGCTACTCCCCATCCCTCAGGATGAAAACTTTGAATTTAGACAGGATCCCAATAGTAGACATTAAAAGAATGATCACATGATCTGTTCTCACTGGGAGTCCCAATACACCTAGATGGACAAGCAATCCCTTAAATAACTGTTGGCGCTTCTCAGAAAATTAGGAAAAAAACTATTCCCTTCTCCACAGTTGGGTACTTTTATCCCTTTCCCTTCCTCATTTCTATTTATGAAGTAACATTTGCATGAGCACAGGGTGCAGGTTGAGCCACAGGGTAGCCTGGGCTTCAGGCTTCCTATGCTTTTACATAGACACCCTTGTGACAGGTGAGATGCTCAGAACAGAATTGTGGTCTTCAGAAACCGAGGATAGATAGAGAAGTAGAGAAGATGGAGAGAAAGATACCCCAAACCAAAACAAAGTCCATTAAGTCAGTCCCCACTCACAGCCACCATTTAAGACAAAGGAGAACCGCTCTTTGGGTTGCCAAGGCTGTCTCAGGGGAGCAGACGGTCTCAGGTTCCACTGGGGATGGGCTTAAATGACTGGCTCTGTGGTTAGCAGCCAAGGCCTCACCCACAACAGTGAAAGCAAGCCAAGCCATGTTCGAGGGCCAACTCGATCATGGACTCATCATGGAATTCACATTTCTAAAGCATGTCTTTTCCATGGAGGAAAGAAAAACATTGAAAAGAGGAACAGTTCCTGGAATAGGGATTCTAAGATGATAGGGACTCCCAATAGACGCTGGTTGATTTTTTAAACGCTTTCCAGAAAGCACAAACTTTCCCTAAAAAGGATCATTCATGTCATAGACAAAAGATTTCCCAGTGGCATTCAAATGTTTAAGTATAGTCCAGGTAAAACTCGCAATCATTCTATCTACCAATCTACTTTTTGTTAGACCACCAATCCCCAGTCAATCCAAGTTCAGCCCCAAACCCACACGTTCATTTCTATCTGACCCTTCCTCCCCAGGCCCAATTCATCAGCAAGTCCTGTCAGCTTTATTTCTGAACTATATCCTGGATTAGCTTAATTATTTACTGCTTCCATATCAAGAAATGCCATAATTGAATCGCTTTAACGAACAGAAATGGATTTTTTCACAGTTCTGGCAGCTACAAGTCCAAAACAGGATCTCAGCTGTGTGATTTCCTTTGGTGCAACTCTCTCCTAGTCTCAGGTGCCTTACAGCAATCCTGCTATTCTTTTCCTTGTAAGCTGGTCCTCAATGGCATCTGTCTCCCCGAGTGCAAGTGTGTGTGTGTGTGGTCTATTTTCTTCTCTTTAAAAAGGTATCACTTAGAAATGGTTGGGCTTAGACTCCCGCTAACCTGGTTTTACTACCATGTTGCTGTTCTCAGGCGCTGTTAAGTCAGCTCTGATCCAAAGCAACCCTATGTGCAACTGAACGAAACACGGCCTGGTCCTGTGCCCCCCTCGCAATTGTTCTCATGTGTGAGACCATCGCTGCGGCCGCTGTATCAACCCATATTGTCAGCAGGCTTTCTCCCCTTTGCTACCCCTCTACTTGACCAAGCATGATGTCCTCTCCAGAGACTAAGCTATCCTGACAACAGGTCCAAAGTACAGAAGATGAAATGTTGCCTTCCTAGCTTCTAAGGTGCATTCCGGCTGCACTTCTCCCAGCAGAGAGATTTTGGTTTGTTCTTTTGGTCCAAGCAAGATGAAATCCATGACAACCTGAATCTGCTCTCCATTTATCATGATGTTCCCTACTGGTCCAATGGTGAGGATTTGGGTTTTCTTTACATTGAATTTCAACCCTTGATTTTCACTAAGTACCTCAAGCCCTCCTCACTTTCAGCAAGCAAGGTGTGTCACCTGCATATTGCAGGTTGTTAATCAGTCTTCCTCCTACCCTTATGATGCGTTCTTCTTCATATAATCCAGCTTCTCTGTTTATTTGCTCAGCATATAGATTTAACAAGCGTGGTGAGAGGATACAACCGTGATGCACACCTTTCCTCATTTTAAACCATGCAGTATTCCCTTGTTCTAGTCAAACAATTGCCTCTTGATCCATATGAAGGTTCTGAATGAGTATAATTAAGTGTTCTGAAATTCCCATTCGTCTCAAGGTTACCCATAATTTGTTAACATCCACAGAGTCTAATGCCTTATAATAAAATACAAGTGTTCACATATACAGATATTAGGGCTACAATACAAATTTTGAGAGGACACAATTCGATCTACAATTTGGATCTGTTCATTTCTATTCAACCCGTCACCTTTGCACTAATCAAATCACTATCCACTCTCATCTTGTCTACTCTACCAATCTCAGAACTGCTTCCACGCCTACCACATAACAATCCATTCTCCAGCATGATTCTCCTTTGCCTCAAACCCCGCCAATGTTCCCCTCACCTTTTTGACCAGATCTAGCTCTCTGCCATGGTGTATAAGACCCTCCCGCCTCAACCTCTCCTGCGTTAGTCTGAGCTGATGACAGAAACAAATCCAGAGACACTCATGTATATAAGCGAGACCTTTATATAAAAGAGTAATTGTATATTAAGAAAACACTCCAGCCCAATCCAGATCAAGTCCATATGTCCAATATTAGCCCATATGTCCGATACTATTCTATAAATTCCTCTTCAGACTCATGCAACACATACAATGACGCTGAATGCAGGAAGATCACAGACCAGTGGCTAGAAGGTCTTGTGGATCCAGGAGGTGGAAGTATCACAATGCTGGCTCAGATCTCCACGTGTTTCCTCCAGCTCTCTGAGTATCTCCACAGCAGGAAAGGGAAGGCACACAGCCGGAAAGGGAAGGCAGAGAGCATGTGTCCCACTTCCAGGAAGGAAGACAGGAGTTCCCAGAACCTTAGGAGCAGGCCATACCAACACAGAGGCATTATTAGCTATGACCTGATTGACAGGCTAGACTCCACTCCTTCGCTCAAGTTCATAGGAGATTATGTAACTGCCACATCTCCTCTCTCCATAGCCCTGTCATTGTTCTCCATCCTTCCTGGCTTTTCTTTTTCTAGAAAACGTCAAGCTCATTCCCTCCTCTGGACTGTACTTGTTTGTATCCTCTTCTTGGAGCTATTTCGCCACATATTAAATGGTTGACTCCTTATCCTTCAGGTCTCAGGTCCAGTGGCAATTTCTCTAAGGGTCTACACAACCACTCTACCTAATACTGCTCACAGCCACCCCCACCCCCACAGCCTTTCTCTATCCTTATTCTATTTATAAGTTTTGAAAACTATAATTAACTTGTTTGCCAACTTTTACTTTATATCAGAAAAACATCTAATATGTAGTAGGTGTTCAACACAAATGTGTTGCAGTTTCAATCCTATATATCTTCCACTCTGTTACCAGCACTGACTTTGTTAGAATGATCTGAGTTCTGATTGGCAGTAGCATACGATTTTGATTTTTTTAAAGGAAAACAATGAATTAATTGATAATGATAATTCTTATGATGAGCAATAAGGTTTATTGAGCCCCTACCAAGGGCACGATTTTTGTGATACCTATTTTATAAATAAATCCCTTTTAACCCTTTCAACAATCCAGTTACAGAAGTTACATACTTTTATTATCTTCACTTTATCAATGGAACGACTGAAGTAAGAATCAAGTGTCTGTGGTCATTAAGAAAGAAACTAAAAAAGAAATAGAGAAAGAACTAAGAGGCAAAAGACATTTATAGAAGTATAAATATGGTCATGAACATATGTAAATATATTAACATATAATGATAGGAATATAGGTACATGTACATATATTTAAGTATGAAGGTGGCAGACCGACATTGGTCCACTATTCAAGTCCTCCCTCAACACAAGAACACTTTGTTCTAATAACCTGGCATTCTGTGATGCTCACCTTCCCAACATGATCACTGAAGACAAAATGGGTGCATAAGCAAACGGGGTAAAGAAACCTGATGGTGTTTGGCTATTAAAAGACACAGCATCTGGGGTCTTAAAGGCTTCACGTTAAACAAGCAGCCATTTAGCAGGGAAGCAACAAATCCCACATGGAAGAAGTGCACAAGCCTGTGTGGTCAGGAGGTGTTGACGGAATCAGGTATCAGGCATAGGAATACCCAAAACAAACAACTATATCGATGCAAATGATGAGGGTTAGAGTGGAGACCCAAAGTCCATCTGTAGACAATTGGATATTCCCTCACAGAAGGGTCACAAGGAAGGAACGAGTCAGCCAGGGTACAGCATAGCACCTACAGAATACACAACATTCCTCTAGTTCTTTAAAATGCTTCCCCTTCCCCTCACCCCCAGCTATCATGACCCTAGTTCTACCGTAAAGATCCAGCTAGACTGGAGCATGTACACTGTTACAGATAAGAGCTCTCAACACGCAGAATCCAGGACAGATAAACCCCTCAGGAACAGTAATGGGAGTAGCAATACCATGAGGGCAGGGGTAAGGCTGGAGGAGAAGGGGGAGAAATGACTACAGAAACTGACTACAATGATCAACATATAACACACACTACCCCTCTCCCCGAAGCCAGGAGGATGAACAACAGAAATGTGGGCACAGGTAGACAGTGGCCAGTGTAAGATATGAAAATAATAATAATTTACAATTTATCAAGGGTCCATGAGGGAGGGAGGGAAGGAAAAAAGAGGAGCTGATACTAAGGGCTCAAGCAGAAAGAAAATGTTTTGAAAATGATAATGACAACAAATGTGTTTGATATAATCGATGTATGGATTGTTATAAAAGCTATAAAAGCCCCCAATAAAAGTATTTATTAATGAAAAAAAGAAAGGCACTAAACAGAGTTTTAATTCATGTTGTTCAACTCTTATTGCCATTATTTAATCATTATAATGTTTTCCTTGCTTTAATAGTTGCACCTTGATTGTTTTCCCCCTAGAATGGAGTTTTTAGGAAACAAAAACAATGACTATATACCATAATATGAAAGTGAGTCAAATCAGTTCCCAACCAGTTTCATCAAGTCAATTCAATTGCACAACAACCTGAATAGGGTTTCTGAAGAGATAAATCTTTACAGGGGCAGCTAGCCCAGCCTTTCTTCCCCAGAGCAGCTGGTGGATTTGAACTGCTGACACCGGTTCAGCAGTGTCACCAAGGCCCCCTTCCAAAAAATAAAACTCACTGTCATCAAGACGAATTATCCCCTGTGAGTTTCAGAGACTTTAACTTTTTACAAGGGTAGAAGCTTTGTTCTTCTCCAGTGGAGCTGCTAGTGGTTTTGAACTGCTGGCCTTTGGGTTAGCAGCCCAACATGTAACCACGATGCTACCAGGGTTCCTTAGAGTTGCATACAACTACCATTGAACAAAGGGCATTTAAAGAGGTTGATGACAGGGAAATAGAGCTATGTGCATATATTTATAGGTTTAGTATTAAGGTAGCAGATGGACGTTGGACCTCTACTCAAGTACTCCCTCGATGCAAAAAGACTTTGTTCTTTTAAACTGGCATTCCATGATGCTCACCTTCCCTACACAATCACCAAAGCAAAGCAGGTGCATCAGCAAATGTGGTGAAGAAAGCTGATGGTGCACAGCTATCAAAAGATATAGTGTCTGGGGTCCTAAGGGCCTGAAGATAAACAAGTGGCCATCTAGCTCAGAAGCAACAAAGCCCACATGGAAGAAGTACACCAGCCTGTGTGATCACAAAGTGTCGATGGGATCAGGTATCAGGCATCAAAGAACAAAAAATCATATCATTGTGAATGAGGGGGAATGTGGTGAAGTGGGGACCCAAAGCTCATCTGTAGGCAACTGGACATCCCCTTACAGAATGGTCACAGGGAGGAGACAAGCCAGTCAGGGTGCAGTGTAGTAACGATGAAACATACAACTTTCTTCTAGTTCTTAAATGCTTCCTCCCTGCCACTATCATGATCCCAATTCTACCTTACAAATCTGGCTAGACCAGAGGAGGTACAGTGGTACAGATAGGAACTGCAAACACAGGGAATCCAGGACAGAAGAACTCCTGAGGACCAGTGGTGAGAGTGGCGATATCAGGAGGGTGGAGGGGAGGTGGGGTAGAAAGGGGGAATTGATTATAAGGGTCTATATATAACCCCCTCCCTGGGGGACAGACAACAGAAAAGTGGGTGAAGGGAGACACCGGACAGTGACAAAATAATAATTTATAAATTATCAAGGGTTCATGAGGGAACTGGGGCTGGGAGCGAGGGGAAAAATGAGGAGCTGATACCAAGGGCTCAAATAGAAGCAAATGTTTTGAGAATGATGATGGCAACAAATGTACAAATGTGCTTGACACAATGGATGGATGGATGGATGGATGGATGGATGGATGGATGGATGGATGGATGGATGATGACAAGAGTTGTACAAGCCCCCAATGAAATGATTTTTTTTAAAAACTGCCATAGAAGTCTAGCTGGCCACCAAATAGGATTCTTTAGTCTAACAAGGCAGACACCAGGTTGTGAACACCCCAAGTTTCAGATAACCAATAAAAAAGTTCCAGGTTTTATGTTGCTCATTTGTTCATTTCTATTGAGCAAAGAGTAGACAAACAGATCAGCATGTTTCATGATCAATTCACTCTCTCATCATAGGCAAGTGTACCCATAGAGCAAGATTATAGCCAGAAGTTTCCTTGGTAAGCGTGTAATGAATGGGGAGATGAGTCTGAAGATGCTCATGGCTGATGCCCCCAGCTCCACAGTAGGGAGGTTCTAGGGTTCGGGAAGCTTCTCCTTTTAGCCAGATCTCACAGGCACTGCCTTTCTCCATCTCTTCCCAGTAAGCACTCTCTATCTTTGCTTGTATCGGTGCCTCAGTCAAGTCACTGCTACCTCTTAACCAAGACCCCATTTTATTTCTAAGGTCACTTTGCATTTTCCAAACAAATCCAAGTTCATTTGAGAGCTTAACTCTCAGAGTTGATCTTACTCATTTTACATCCGTGCGGGGCACCTCATTGCTGCTCATTTCTGTCTACTCAAGAGTGTTTGTTGGACTAAATTTGGGTGAGGCCAAGGGGGAGCAAGGGGGAGCAGCCAGCTGGTGATCCAGGTCCTTTTTACCTCTTCATTTAAGGCCCTAAATGAACAGGAGGGGACAAACAGTTTCCAATTTCCCCTGTTCCCTACAGAGGCTCAAACCTGACTCCAGCCATAAGGCACCCTCTGTTTTCAATTCGGTCTTAATTCATCATTTAAGGCAGTTGGTCGTACAGCCTCCCTGGCTTGTACCACAATGAAGAGAAAAATTGATGGGTGGTTAGGGCAAAGGTTTTGCCAACTACTATTGCTTTTCCTTCAGGATTGAGCGTGTTGTGTTGTGTTTTTTCTTTCCCCTTCACTTCTCTCCCTCACTCACACAAGAATTAAAGGCCATCGGGAACCTGGCAGAAACATCTCAAGCTAAGTTTCAATTTTCTAGCTGTCTCTAGGCACGTCCTTGGAGGCAGCCTCAGGGTAAGAGCCCTCTGTCCCATTTTTGATCCAGTTTGCATGTTCCTGGTATTAGCAATCCACAGAGAACAAAAACTGGGGAAAGAAGTTACCCTCCGAGAATGAAACTAGTAAAATACACAGTATGATTGTGATTAGCCATCTGCGACCATAAAGCAAAAGGCAGCCTGTAAATGTGTCACTGAAGAATTTGCAGACACCCAGGCCTCCAATAAAGATGATGGGGATAATCTCGGGGAGATGAGTCTGGAGCTTGACAGCCATTTAGGAAGCAGAAAACAGATCAATTACAATGTATGGTGCTAACGAAAGCCTTGGGAAGGAGATAAGACGGCTCTCTCCAGAGAATCCTCAACACACGCTCCCCCTCCCCCAAGGTGTACTGCCATCCTGAGCCAATAGGACAGACGAGGAAAACGCTGTGCATCTTCAAAGAGCATTGGTTTCACCGGAAGACCTTGAAAGAACGTACATGAAAATAAGCAGGCAACTTTACAGAGTAGGCAGGTCGAGCGACATGTTTATGAAGCTCAGAGTTAAACAATTGACAAGAACCATTTCCCTCCTGCTTTCCTTAAGTCTCTTCTGTGCAAAGATAAGAAATTCCTGCCTAGACTATTTCCTTGCTTGTTTTTTTTTATATTTTAAACCATTTTATTAGGGGCTCATACAACTCTTACAACTCATACAACTCACAATCCGTACATACATCATTTCTGTCCAGCACATTCATACATATGTTCCCATCATCATTCTCAAAACACCTGCTTTCTACCTGAGCCCTTGGTATCAGCTCCTCATTTTTCCCCTCCCTCCCCGCTCCACCCTTCCCCTGAACCCTCGATAATTTATAAATAATTATTATTTTATTATTTCCTTGCTTGTTTGTTGACTTATCTTGAGGCTCAAGTGAACTTGCTGTGTGTGTTCCATCTCTCTCTCCATCTCTCTCTCTCTCTCTTTCCCTTCCTCCCTCCCTCTCTTTTTCTCTCTGAACTCTGGCTAGAATTTTGAGAACCAGAGCAAGCCTTCTCAGTTGGAGCAAGTCATCCAAGGCAAGTTTTTGCCTGAAATTTTGCTGTGGTATATCAATGGGGCTCTTGTCAGGAGACAGAAAGAGGAGGTCACAATGGAAGGGCACTAAGAACATCAAAGTGGGTATGGGCGTGCTGGGCAAAGCTGGCCATGTCCCTGTGCATCTGTGTTGTCTGGAGGTGCTTTTGCATGAGAACATCAGAGTGGATGGTTCATATGAGATAGTTTATATGAGATTTTATGAGATAATAAACTTAAATTATTTGCTATCACTACTCCTTGTAGAAAGGCATTTCCCAATCCTTTGGGAAGAAGAAGAGCAGATCTAACAAGAGACCCACCAAGAAGCCCTATTAGAGTGCCACCAAGGAAGGCTGGGAATCTGTTGGCATAGTGGTTACAAATTGGACAGCTAATCACAAGATCAACAGTTTGAAACCACCAACCACCGTGTGGGAGAAAGACAAGGCTTTCTACTCCCATAGAGAGTTACACTCTCAGAAACCCATGGGGCAGTTCTGCACAGACCTATAGGGTCACCAAGTTGGAATCGATGAAACTCGATAGCAGTGAGTGAGTAGCACACTGTGATGAGGAGGGAGTTGTGTCACTGGGGACCCACATGCCATTGTCAACCTCATGCCATAGAATCCAAAGATAAAGACACTGCCCTGAGAAGAGAAGATCCTTTCTCCTGCAGCATCCCACCAGAGCCCCCTATTGACAAAACCTAATATCAAGACGACAGGAAAAGGAGAAGTGTTTATCGCATTCAGCCTCACGGTGCTATCAACCAGGACAAAGCAGGGTGACTTTGGAGCTACGATGCAATAAAGTGGCGACCAGCACATGGAAGATCTAATTACATAGGCTCTTCTGGCCCTTTGTAGTGCTAACAAAAAAAGTGGTTTCTTTTAAATCACATATTTAACATCTCTCTCTTTCCCCTGAAACCAATGAGCATAAAGACTACCTTGAGCATAGAACCCTAGTGAATAAATGAGATGTTGAGAATTATTTTTAATAATTAAGAAAGGTAGAAGCAAATGAACGAGTAGTGAGTGATGCAGAATGGAAGACGCTGTGCTCAAGATATCTGCAGAAAGAATATAAGTCCGTTTACCCCACTGAATTTTGAGAGTATGTAGTTTGGAGCTATCTGGTATTGTAAAACTCAGGGATGGGGAATAAGGCTGAACAGAAACAGACAGCAGCCATTGAAAGGCTCTTTGTGGTTTGTGGAATGGTTGGCTTCCTGTCGCCTTCCTAGCCCTGTGTAGCCAAATAAGTACCTGTCCGTGGATGCGCTCACACATAGGCACACTCACTCACATGCACATATACAGACACACATGCAGGTGTGCGCACACACACACACACACACACACACACACACGCATACACACGAGCATCAGCAGAAGACCGGAGCTTTCTTCTTTAGAAGTCAGGTGGAGAAGACCCGGGGCGTTAGGCAAGACAAAGAAAGTGTTGGAAACAGAGGTTTATGCTAAATTTATACTTCCCGAAATATGTCTCATAAGCAGAAGATTGGAAGGCCTTCTTTTGAGACACCCAATAACCACCCCCCAAAAGGCTGCCAGAAATTGATGGCAATCCTGCTCTGGCTAGCTGCCAGTCCCGGACACATGAACAGTCCATATTAATATGCCCCCTCACACCTCCAGTGCTCCCAATCAGCTTTTTAACCATCACTATTATACCTGACTGGCTGACCAAGTGGAAAAAGCGTCAAAAGTAAGAAAAGTCTAACAACAATCAAAACAAAAGCTTCGTAAATTTGGAAAGAGTCCCAAATAGAGCAACTGGAAAGAGGCAGGAAAAGGAAGGAGATGAGCACCCACCACGGACCAGGAAAAGGAATGAGATTAGCACCCACCACGGACCAGGAAAAGGAATGAGATTAGCACCCACCACGGACCTGAGCGCCCCTGGAGTGCCTATAAACTCAACTCCCTGCCATCGGGTCTGTTCTGACGCATAGAGAACCCACGGACGGGGAGAACTGACTCCCTGCGCTTCTGAAGCTGCAAATCTTTACAGGAGTAGGAATCCTTGTCTTTCTCCCCATTGAAGAAGCTAAAATGAATGAAAGAAAGGAGAAGATA
>NW_022103915.1:16306879-16313951 GCF_000313985.2 Echinops telfairi | reverse complement strand
TGGATTAAACTGTACAGCAAGCTTACAGAGCAACTATCTAGATCAGTGGTTCTCAACCTGTGGGTTGTGACCCCTTTGGAGGTTGAATGGCCTTTTCACAGAAGTCGCCCAATTCATAAGAGTAGCAAAATGACAGTTATGAAGTGGCAACCAAAATAACTTTATGGTTGGGGGTCACCACCACATGAGGAACTGTATGAAAGGGTCGCGGCATGAGGAAGGTTGAGAACCACTGGTCTAGATGGAACCATTAGTGAGGAACCCTGTAAGGGAGAGAAAACTATACCTCGGGCAAGAAGAATCAATATGTGGATCATTTGGTCATTCTGAACCTAATATTGATGGCTGGGTAAGAAATATAACAGAACATGGAAAAAATAACCATGAGTACACAGAAAAGGAAGCGAACAAAAAGTGAGAACAATATGAACTCTTGGAAAAAAACAAGATGCTACGTAAGAAAGAAGATTTAATGACGATGTATTTTTGGCTAGGAACCCCCTTTAATCATGACAATGCTAAGACTATTGATCTGACTGAAACATTTGATAATTATGAGGATGGGGAGAGAAGGTAGTTAGGGGAGAAGTGAAAAGAGAATGAGAGCTACATCTTCGTCTATCATAACAGTGTGTCTATACATCATTTCTAAAACTGGCAAGTAAAGAAACAACAAACTGAGCCACACAGAGGCGAAAAATAAATTTAGCAATATGGAGGTGCGTGCAAGAAAGGACAAATTAGAGGGGTTGAAAGTGGTTGCTTTGAGGGAACTGGATTGTAGAGAAGTGACTACTCAGTTAGGAGACTTACTACAAACAGCTGTTCACTGCCATCAAGTCAATGCTGACTCCAAACTGACTTCTGTGGGTGTGGTAGTCACATAATCTGGTGTCAACTTGAAACAATTAAGAGTGAAGGGGTGGAGTTTAGCCTGCCAATCGGGCCACAACTTGATGACCTCATTTGGAAGCTCTGTGGAAATAAATAGCTCACTGGAGGGCAGATCTACACTCTCTGTTTTGTCTTCCTGTTGACAAGACACAAGGAGCTATGCTGATGGAACCAGAGCCCTGGAGCTGAAGGAGCCACATAGAGACCCATGCCAGCACTGAGATGCTTCCACCCTACTGAATCCACAAGACTTTCCACTCACTGGCCTGTGATCTTCCATTGCATGTGTTGCGTGGGTCTGAAGAGGAATTTATAGTCTGGTATTGGACGTATCTGCTAACATCGGACTTATGGACTTGATCTGGATTGGGCTGGGATGTCTTCTTAATATACAATTACTGTTTGATATTGATATAGTTTATTGTGCCAACCTGGCCAATAAACACATGTGAGGTTAATTGAAGGGCGGAGAGATAATGGTTCGGTGAGCCTCATCTTTGGAGTTCTCAGGTCTCTTGCTTCCTGATGGTCAGACCAGGGTGCAGCTGCCTTAGCCAGCTCCCTGCTTCAGCTAGCAAGGATCACTTCCTGCAAGACATCCCCAAGGAGAAGCCGCATGGACCTACCCCGATGCAGCCCTGGGTGCTGGAGCAGCCGTGTGGAGACCACTGCCAGCGCTGAGATGCTTACACATTCACTGACTCGGCTTTCCTCCTGCAGTCATCTTCATTGCATATGTTTTGTGAGATGGAGGAGTACTTTGTGGATTGGTGATGGACATATGGGTTAATGTCGGACTTGCGGGCTTGGGCAGCACTGGGTTGGGATGTTTTCTTGATGTGCACTTACCCTTTATATAAAACTCTCTCTTATACATGTGGGTTTCTGTGGATTTGTTTCTCTAATGTACCTAGACTAATACAGATATAAAGCTTTCTTTCATATACATCTGCGTGTCTATCAATTTGTTTCTCTAGTCAACCTAGACTAACACAGTGGGTTTCTGGGATAGTAACTGTTTACAGGAGTAGAAAGCCTAGTCTTTCTCCCACAGAGCTGCTGGTGGTTTTGAACTGCCAACCATGCAGATCTCAGCCCCACTTGTAACCACTATATCAGCAAGGCTCCATACAACAGTTTAGTATTTGAGTTTTAAAAGCTAATGCACATATTACTTTATTTAAAAATTAAATTTAAGCAGGTTTGCAATGCGATATGATGGGCAGCTTACCTGAGAACTGAAGCATGTTGGGAACCTTTGGAGCAAGTTTTTGAGTTCTTGAATTCCTTCAGCTCTGTGGAAAGAGAGCCCATGTTATTTTAACTGGATATTTCTTTTTAAATGAGACCAGAAGATTGAAGCACTCAAGAATATTCAGGTTAAAAGCATAGCACAAAATTCATGAACTTTAATAAATACTAGGGTCCGTTATGGCTTAATCTTTGCAGACTAGCAATCAAAAGTCATTCAAAACTCACTCCATTCAAATAGCATGAAAGGAAATTCAATTCATAATCCACCTCAATAATTTAAAAATCCCTTCCTCCTGTCTGCACTTTTCTTTCCCTAACAATGGATCCTACAAATCAAATTCTCCTCTCTGGGCACCATCCACCCAGCCTTTGATCGTGCAGATAGATTTGGCTTCTCTCCCTTCTCTTGGCGTCTGTGGTCTTGTCCTTCACCACTTATTCTTCCAATTTTACATTCAGTAAGTAGGCTGGCAACACCTTGACTTTAGCTAGATGAATTGGAAAAGACAGGAGAAAATAACAAAGTAATAAATCATGTCCTCATCCCACACATATGATCTCCTGGGTTGTCTTGGTCTTCTAGTGCTGCCGTACCAAAAATACCACAAGTAGGTGGCCGTACAAAATGGAAATTAATTTCCTTACAATTTAGGAGGCTGTTGTTAGGGGACACCAAGTCGGTTCTGGCTCTCAGGGACCTCATCCGTAGCAGAACGATACAGTGCCAGCCCTGGGTCATTCTCAGGACAATGGAAATATTTGATCCCATTATTGTAACCACTACACTGCCAATCCATCTCATTGAGGGTCCTCTTTTTCTGTGAGTCTCTGTGAAGATGGTGCAACTTCTTCTCACTCACTTAAGAAACGGCAGGAGGAATCAAACCCTGGAGAAGGACGTCATGTTTGCTAAGACAGAGGACTTAGGGGGCAAGAAGGATCCCAACTACAAGGGTATTCCCTCTCCCTCTCTTCCTCTCTCCATCACTTCACCTCTCTCTCCTTCTCCCTCTCTCTCTGTTCTTGGGTTCAATCTTTGTCTCTTTCAGCTTCTGTGACCCTGTTGTCCCTCAATCCCTAGATAAATTCCCCAGGGCATCCCTCTCCCTCCTTTGGAGCTCCCATCTATCTGCTCCCTTTCTAACTCAGAAGTGATTGCATTTAAGACATACCCTACACTGGTATGCCATCTTTCCCATAACAAAGGAAATGTTACTCCTAATCTGGGATTGCATTAGCAGGTATGTATATGGAACTGACAGATAAAGGGGAGGGGGGAAGACACCATTCAATCCATCTCATGGCTTAAATTCTAAAACTTGAAGGGGAATAAATTGCTCAGTCTATTTACCTTTGTTATTCTTCCAAAATACAGTGGTATCACTTCTATTGTGAGTGTGTGGAGCTGTGAGCAGAGAAAATGTAAGATGATTGATGTGGCCATACGTAAGAAAGAAAGACATCTCGTTTCCAATAGTCACTAAAACAGAAACTCTTTCAAGGTTTGGATTTTTGTCTCATTCTGTCGTCGTATCTCAGAGCTTGGAACGGTGTCTGGCAGGAAGTAGATGCTCGGCAAGCATTTGTTGAAAACTTGAACTTCTGGCAGCTACTACTCTAGAGAGTGAGGTATACCCAATTACCTAGGATCTTCCCCTGGCAAGTCAGAGGTGTTGAGGGTGGTGTTTTTCTTGCAAATTAAAAATTGGCACACCAAGATTTGTCTCAGCTTCAGCTGATTGACATTGTACCAGCACATTCTCAATGTGCTGACAGAATCCAAGTTCCAACCTACACGATTGTCTATCTGGCCTTAGACCAAGGAGGATTCCCCCAGGAACTGTCACTCAAGAGGCCCCTTATAGTTGGCCAGCCTCATCTGGTTATGCTCCACAATAAAATATTCTTTTATTCAAGCTTGAATGATAATAATAATCTAGCACTTAGAGAACCATAAAACAGACTTTAAAAGAAGAAAAAGGTCTAGCCGCCTATGTCTAAAGGAAATCCCTACAGCACTGGAAGATGAGATGAGTTGCCTACATTGAAAAGCGCGGCACCGTAACTGCAACAAAGGGCTCCAATGTACCAATGACCATGAAGGTGGTAAGATGGTACAGGATCGGACACGGCTTTGTTCGGTGAGCTGGAGTCAACTTAATGGCAACAGACAACGTCTTCCATGATGGAAGTCCTAGGCTAGGACTTCTGTCACTGGGACAAAACTATAGACCTTTCATTCTGTCGAGCATGGAATTTAATAAGCAAATCCAGATGGAGTTGGGGAGACATCCTCGCAAGAACACACACAGCAGAAGTGGCGTGCCAGGTCTTCATAGTGCACAGATGTGGCGGAGGAACCAGGCTCTCTGCAGAACGAAGAGGAAGATGGCGTGAGGGTAAGTCGGCCAGGGCAGGGAAGGAGGAGAGCGCTTCTGTGTTTCTCCTTAGTAAGATTCAACTAGATAGGATCTTTAAGAACAAATTAAAATGATCAGGGGTATTTTTAAAAGACATCTTTCTCAGGGTCTCAGATGGCCCATAGGCAAATTTTGAAATGAACTATTTGATGTGGACTTGACTTTGCCCTGGCCTAGGAGGACTCTACTTCATCTCCCTTGGGGGAAGAATAGGCCTTTTTGAGTAGAAAGAAAAAAAATAGAAGGAAAAGACTTCCCCATTATAACCTGGTCTCCTTTGTTATTTTAGTGCCTACTGTCACCTAAGTCATTTCAAAAATCTGAAAAGAAGTCTTATGTTTAAATTCATCATGTTGACCAGAGAGGCTTGCCTTTATTATGCTCATAAATCATTCATACCTCCTTCATAACAAAGAATTTTAAAAGTTTTTTCTAATACATTTCCCTTCTTTCTTCCCAACACAAGGGGAAATGAGAATAATATTTTATGTTAATAGGAACAAAATGTTCCAAGTATATGCACTGTATAGAAATCTTATAAAATGTTTCAGTGGAAACATTTTTTAACCAACAAAGGAAATGAAACACAAAAAGCCACATTAAAAGAATGTTGATGATTTTACTTTAACGAGGAACCGGAGAGGAGTGGATTATGGGTGGGTGGAGGAGAGCCCCTGAGAGAAACGATAGTCTACAAGGCTCCTGTGGTTGGGGTGGTCAGAGGACTTCACACACCTGGGGCAAAATCCTAAAAGGCAGTGCATCCCAGCTGCCAGGTGTACCTACCTGCTGGTCAACTCTTTGCTAAAGCCAGCCAAGAAAAGCTCGGAGGATTCAGTTACTGGGCTCAGCCTGGAGGACTGAAGTCCCTAACCACCACCCAATGCCATCAAGTAGATGCCAACTAATGACGACCTCATGTCTGTCAATTGCACTCTCCATAGGGCTCCTCATGACTCCATAGGGTGCTTCTTGGATGATTTTTTTCAGAACTAGCTCACAAAGGTGTCTTTTCAGAGACACTTCTGGGTGGATGACTCACTTGTCAGTAAGCAGCTTGGCGTGTTAACTGTTTGAGGTAGGCTCTGCTGTTGCAGAAAACTCCCCCTGCCACAAAAACAGCATGACGCCTTGGCCTGGGCTGTTCTTCCAAAGAGATCACAGGACTTCCCTTCCACGCATGGAAGAGTTAATGATAAGTGGAAGAGAGATTCTGGAGCCCAGGAGGCCCTTCAGAACCATGCACCTGAGCTAGAACAGATGGGGAACCAGAGGAGTTAGAGTGGAGAGAACTCTCTTCTGAAGTCATTGCTTTGGCTCTAACAGAGTGGCCTAAGGTCAAGGTTGTTGCAAGCCCTTGAGTGACTGACAGCTGGGGTGAGGCATCAGTGGAATTGCAGGAGGAGAGCAGCAGGGTGAGGTCACCAGGCTTCCGGGCTTCCAGATAGATTTCGTACGCCGACTACGGGGGTCAGTACCTGATTGTAGGAAGAGACACACTGAGACCTACACAGGCAACACTGATGGAAACCAATAAACAGGAGGAGGATTTTAACTCTTGAAGTGAAAAAGAAAAAACACCAGTTAACTATTGAGTAGATTCCAAATACCACAACTGCCTATGAGTCAGAGTAGAACTGCACTCCTTAGGTGTCTGATGGGGGGTTTTGCTTTTGTTTGTGAGTTAGCATTCAGTGGACTTGGCATTCGATGTGTGAGCCTTTGTTTTGAGGGGCCTCTGGGTGAGGTTGAACCCACAGCCTTTCCATTAGCAGCTTAGCATGTTTGCACTCTCAAGGAAGGACAAGCAGAACGGGCAATTCCTCCCCTTCATGAACTGTAACAAATCACGGCGGCCCCCCTGCCCCCCTCCTCTCCCCTCACTGGATTACACACAGCAGAAACAGCAGAAATGCAATGGTTACTTAACCACGCTGAATTGCCCTCATTCCTGTTAAAACCCTGTGTTAGATATTCACAGCTCTTGCAATAGGTGAATCACGATTTTTAGACAACAGATTTGAGAAATGAGGGAGGCGAAAGAGGGGAGAGGAAAAACCATATTTTGACAGCTATTAGATGTCAATTCCTTTGTGTGGATGCTTTTTATAGTTAGCCCATTGAGTTCATGCAATAGCTTGTGTAAGTGTGTATTAGCTCCTGAACTAGTTACTATTCACTTGCCACCCCCCACCCACCCCAGGCTTCTCTCTGCACCCACTCTTTGTCCTTGGGCAACGCATGGCCCCGGCTTCTTTCTTTGCTGGCCTATCTGTGGTTGGAACAAATGAATGGGAGACATGAGTGTAAGATTCATGGGGGAGAAACTGGAGAGTGTTGAATATTCACTCCCTACTTATTCTACCTGTTCAAGGAGAATTTCTATCTGCAGCTGTTGTTTTGGCTACTGCTCAGCGTATACATACAGATTTGCATAGGCTGTCAATCTTTAGGGGAGCAGATACCCTCATCGTCCTGTGACAGAACAGCTGAGGCTGGGGCCG